>NW_022196912.1:1525980-1546823 GCF_008632895.1 Mastomys coucha | reverse complement strand
GAATGAGGATTTCACCTGATCTTGCCCTGGGATAGTGCTCTCATTCTGTAAGCTTTAATGCCCTACCCCCAATGCTGGAGGCTAATAGTTTGAATGGCTTAACATTCCAAGCCAGGGTTTGACTTAACATTCCAAGCCAGGGTTTGACTCGGACTTTGAAACATTGGTGAAGGTCAGAAAACCTTCTTTTCTTTTGTTAGCTGTTAAAGAAAATGATATCTTGGTGAGTTCCTAACACACTACTACGAGGACATATCTGGGCCACCTCTGAGTTTGGGGTGCCAGGCAACAATGATAAGGCAGGAGACTGACTTTCCTTGAAGTCTATGCCTCAAATACTGCTGTTACGCAAAGTGTGCCTGGCATTTAGGCAAAGCAGAGAGCAGTGGCAGGCGTTGAACAGGGCCAAACAGCCGCATTTGTGCATTAATGGCTCTTAGATCATGGAGAAGTCTCCACTTCCCCGATTTCTTTTTTATAACAAAAATGGGTGTGTTCCAGGGCGAGGTGGATGGTTCTAAATGACCTAGCTGCAGCTGCTCCACAATCAGCCTTGTAGCAGCTTTCAGCTTTTTCAGAGGATAGGGGCCATTGAGGAACCCACACAGCCTCCTCCGTAAGCCAGGGTGTGGGCATCGAACCCTCAATGGCCACTAGGGAAAACCCAGGCCCTGTCTTCCCGGATTGCCCTCTTGTGAGATAGATAGTGGAGGTGCACTTGGAAGAGCAGGCGGGACAGCATAAAGCATTCCGCAGCTCTGATCTCTTGCTCCCTTTCGCTTTCGATTCTGGAGAGGCTGCGAATGCTCATCCGGATGATACCTCTCTTCCTTATAGCAAGCCGCTTCTCCCTCCAAATCCTCCTCTTCGGAGGGGCTCAATTCCTCAGAGCTATCAGGCTCGAAGGGCTTCCGTCTAGAAGCTCCATCCCTTTCTCTACTTTTCTCTTCCAGGGCGTCCTTTCCCTTATCTCTTGCTGTACTCTTGGGTATATCCTTTTTTCTCTTCTTTCTCTCTCTTTTATCCTGGCTAGCCTCCACTCTCCCCTCTGTTTCTGACATGCTATCTTGTAACTTCTCAAGTGCCCTCTCTCCCGATGCTACAGAGGCACCGGAATTTCTCATCCTCCAGGCAAGAATGTATCAAATGCCAAATGGATATCGTAACAAGTGCCACTAGCATGATTACCGCGGCTTTGGCCGTGCTCTCTCACCTTGAGGAAGGGTTGGAGGAATTAAAATCAAGCGGCATGCCTCTCAGAGTTTACCTTGTCTTGCAGTTCTGAATCCTACCAGCTGTTGTAAGGCTCCCCTGGCGTCCAGGGTTTCGGTACCAGCTGTAGCCTGCGCAGTCGTCGCGCTGGGAAGAAGACACATGGACACTAGGATCCTTCTGCAGCGATATTTACTGCCCTCATCCAGAGGGAATAAAGGGTTGAGCCAATAATCAGCACTGCTTATATACACCACAGTGCAGCGTGTCTGCCCACAGCACGGCATGTCCACCCATGATTGGCTGTTCGCTCATCACCCCACGTGAAGCCCCGGGATGGGCTGTGACTCGGCATCTTTTCATTCTTCTCTACGCACATGCACAAACAGTTGTTTACCAGGAGTTACAGCGGAAGTAGGCGCCATCTTGTCATGGTGAATGCCTCTCCCGCTCAACCGCTCTCCACAGCATGTGACATGCAGCATGACATGTACACCTATCATAATAATAACACTGTATATATAGCAAGATATTTAGTCATGACTATGCTAGAGCACTTGCCTTTTTCATACTGAAAATTTTCTACAGTAATTTTTAAATTCCTTGACCCTTAAAAAAACTTGTTATTTTGTAGATCAACTAATACAATAGTAAATTAACAAGAGAAATGTGAAGCAAATTTAATATTTACATTGGTATTAAAAAACATTTTTCCTACTCCAACCTAACTAAATTCATTAAAGGCTAGGATTTTATATTCTCACGATATATAAGATGTTGTAATATTCTTCCATTTTAATTAAAATAAACTTCAATTCAGGACAGAGTAGCTATCTTACAGGTAGAATAAGTTTTAAGGAAGTGTGTTGAAATGTCATTTTATATGGTAGCTAAACCCAGATTGGTCTACTTACCAGAGGTGATCCGGTGCACTGGCAATTGTTTGACAGACAGGAAAGTATTCTGTCACTATGGAGTAGTGTTATAGTTTACTGTTCTCATGCTAAACAAATAGCATTATATATATGTATATATATATTTATATATATAAATGTGTTTATATATATATAAATACATATGTATAAACAAATATATATTTATATGTTGCCAGAGACAAGACACAGAAGTTTATATATGTATAACTACATATGTATTTATATACACATTTATTTATTTATATGTAATTTGACAAGTTTGAATAAGTCTAATACTTTTTTATTCATCTATTTTGCAACTTATACTTATATAAACTTCTATATCTTGTCTCTTTGGCCACCTGACAAAACATGTGACATATGTACCAAGAGAATATTGTTAAAAACACAAAGGAAAACATATATAGTTATAATAAACTAATTTTATTTGAATATAACTGTAAACTACTTTTTAAAATAGAATTTTGATATTCAATTCAATATGTGTGTCTTTATTAACATTAAATTAAAGATCCAACAGTGGGTTGAGTCAGAGCTGCAATTTTAAAATACTGAGGCATGTACACTATGTCCTGAAATATCTACAGCAGCAACAATATTTGGCATTACATTTTTATTTTTGACAGCATCATAGGACCAATTAATATTACTATAGTTTGTTGTCTTTGTTCACTATAAAAAATATAAAATTTCTTCTCAAGTTTAATTAGTAATATTAATGTGCAATATTTTCTCATTAAACTGTATAGTTTCCTTATAACTTTACTAACAAATTTCTAATTAAAATTCCAGATTCTTGATAATATTTTATCAATACTTTGTAGACTTTCTATATTTTAAGAATCACTGGCACCATTCCCTAAAAATGTATATTATAAATTATCTTGATCATTCTAAACAGAAATTCTTTATAGTAAGAAATATATCCATTCACAGATGAGCAAATTGAAAATGAAATTAACAGTAATATAAATAAGTACTTATGTAACTAGATGACAATAAATTGTAGTTTATGTAGAAAACAGTAAAATCAAAGGAAAAACCATAGGTTTAAATCATAAAAATTAATTTAATCATTGTATTTGGCAATGGATATATATGTATGTGTATGTGTATATGTATATGATGTGTGTATATGTATACATAGACATATATGTATGTATGTGTATATATATATGTATATATATATATATACATATATATATACATATGTACATATGTATATATATACATATATACATAAAACTTCCTTCTAATGCTTTAAAGAATATATATACAAGTAGAGAAAAGTTAGTTTTTAAATATAGAAAATCAAAACTAGAACTCACATATTTAGTATTTAATTTTGGTTTTCTTCCAACACACACACACACACACACATACACATACACATACACACACACACACACGAACACTCAAAATCTGGTGACTGTTGAATTCAAGAAACCATTCTTTCTAAATAGTCCCATGATGAAGTATCAACTCTTTAAATTGCCACATTAGAAAAAGATTTTTCTCAAGAGATCACAGAAGCAATTCCCTCATGAGAAAAAGGAATGATGGATTACCTCCATCTGCTGACTGAAAACTGGGCTCTGTCAGATTTCATAACCTGCAGAAAGGCCATAGGGAAGAAGTATATTTACATCTCAGAATCACGTTCACTCTACTAAACTATATGTGGTTTTGCATAGAACATCTTAGACCTGGAAGGGATAGAAATGAAAGAGATTATACACATACTCTGTCAAGATTGATCTCCAACTAAAAGCTCATAGCGTGGTGATAATACTGAGTAGTATATGATCAATGCAAACATTTGTTATATTTGTTTTACTCAGTTCAACAAAGTGTTTGGAATAGTTATTTTTTAAAAGCTGTACTGGTGATTAAGATTTGCCATCAAGAAATTAAGATATTTGACCTAAGTCTTGATGGTTACAAAAGTTTATTCAGAGGAATAAGAGCTTATAGACTTTTTTTTTTAAATCATTGATAACATTGTGTATTAAATGAGGACTTTAATGATTCTTAGAAGTTTTGATATAGACTTTGAAAGGACTTTTGAATACGAACATGCAATGATAAGGATTTGTATCTAAAATTCTAGTAACAGTATGGAAGTTTCTTATGAGAAAAGAAAAAAAAATGACAAGAGTCAAAGAACACTAAGAAAATAATTGAAAGGTAATGTATGAAAATACATTATCTATGAATGTACTAGAATAAAATTCAAGATTAAAAAGACACTCCAGACGTATAAACATTGTGTGCTGAAACAATGGCTAATGGGATGAAAGGAAAGACAGCAGCCAAGGCACCAGGACTGCCTGCTTAGGTCTGCTAGTGACCATGACACTGTCAGAAATACGAAATGAAGTACATCAAGCTAGGGAAGTGATAGGAATATTCCATTAATCAATTGTAATATTTTGAAGTGCTCATTAGAGATCTTTGTAAATGTGTTCCTCAGGAAGTTTGTAAAATGTTGTTAGTCTTTAGAGAAGTTTCTTGAATCAGACCCAGAAATTTCGATACTAGAGTCACATCAACAAGAATCTGAGAATAGATGGCATAGCAAGGGAAGAGAGGAGAGAGGAGGGAGATAGACCACTTGATGAAAATATGGGAGTCTTCAATTAAACCAGAGAGGAAAAAGGAAGCTTTACATGTAATAATCCCTAGCACACAGAAAAAAATTAAACTGAAAGTTTAAGGGGGAAGTTTAAACCAGGAGAAGATACAGAAAGAGAGATAAAAGAGAAACTATTATATGTTTTGTGCCAGAATGAAAGAGGAAATGAATCTTAAGTTATTGTCAATCTGGAGACTTTATAGAGTTGATCCTTAAGAAACTAGATGATTTGAAGAACTTGAGTATCACTAATTTTTCTTTTTATTTGCACTTATGAAGACAGAATAAGAATTTAACACTATAATGAATCAGTACAATGTAAGAACTTGGATAAGAAAAGCTACTTTTAAGTATTGCACGCAATTTCTAGTTAAGCACATATCTGTGGAACTTGAATGAGAAGCAATGTGATGGTTTACCAAATACAGGATACAGGATACAGAAGAATTTAACAAATTTATTGACCTGTTGAATTAGCATAAGGTGCAAAAAAAAAAAAAAACAACTAAATGGGCAGAGTAATCAGACAGTTCTAGGGAGAAAAGAGCATAAAACCATCTGATGTGGAGAAGCCTAAGACTAGGATGTTTATGGAGAGGGTAATGGACACTTCCTTCTTCACGTTCACTCCAACAGGCTTAACCAGATCTTCCTGGTGCTAAGTGAGGGGATCAAACTAACCCAGGGATGAGTAATATATGTTAACCTGGAAAAAATAGCAGTTTGTTAGTATTCTGATATATGGTCCTCAGAGTGAGACAATTCTGACACACATTAGGTTTTTTTTTTTTTTTTAGTTTGTTTATATGTACTTACATATATATGTATATTTGTGTATATACATATATATGTATAAATATATATGATTATGTGTGTGTTTGTGTGTGTGTGTGTGTGTGTGTGTATTTCATTAGTTTTGAAAAAAGCTCTATAGCACAGACTGGTTCTGAAAACGGGCTAAGATGTAGATGAGAAAGACCTTGAAAGCCTTGAACTCCTCATATTCCTTCCTGGTTCTATGAGCTGAATGATGAGATTAAAGATTTATCTCTACATTTAGTTTTACAGTAATCCTGGATATCAAACACAAAGACTTGCACATGGTAGGCAACAACTTTCCCAAGTAAAATACTACCTTATTTGTTTTATTCTTATTGTTAGCTCTTATGACAATGTGGAAAACATATCAAATATATAATTATACATGATCTGATTTCTCATTGCTGTTCAATAGTTATTGACCAAGAGGTATGTTCTCAAAAGCATATACCATTTGAACTTTTTTTTTTTTTAATTCACTTTACATCCTGATCACTGTCCCCACTTCCAGTCACACCCTTCTAAAATGCCATCCTCCACTCCACTGCTCCTCTTCTCTGAGAGGGTGGAGACCTCTCTTGGTGTAACAGTTTGTATATGCTTCCCCCCCAACGAGTGGTATAATTTGAAGGTGTGGCATTGTTAGAGTAGCTGTGGTCTTGTTGGAGTAGGTATGCCACTATGGGAATGGGTTTTAAAACCTTTACCCTAGCTGCCTGGAAGCCAGCATCCTGCTAGAAATCTCCAGATGTAGATGTAGAACTTTCAGTTCCTCCTGTACCATACCTGCCAGAATGCTGCCCTGTTCCTGCCTTGAAGATTATGGACTGAACCTCTGAACCTGTAAGCAACCCCCAATTAAATGTTGTCCTCACAAGAGATGTTCATAGCAGCCATATTTATAACAGACAGAAGCCGGAAAGAACCCAGATGTCCTTAAACAGTGGAATGGATATAGAAGATGTGGTACATTTACACACTCAGCTATTAAAAACAATGACTTAATGAAACTCTTAACATTTTGAGTGAGGTAACTCAGCCACAAAAGAACATAGGTGGTATGCACTCACTGATAAGTGGATAATAGCCCCAAAGGTCAGAATAGCCAAGATACAATTTACAGATCACATGAAGACCAAGAATAACAAATACCAAAGTATGGATGCTTCAGTCCTTCTTAGAAAGGGGAACAAAATACTCCTAGGAGGAAATATGGAGACAAAGTGTGGAGCAGAGACTGAAGAAAAGACCATCCAGAGACTGCCCCACCTGGGGATCCATCACATATACAGAAACCAAACTCAGATGCTATTTAGGATGCCAAGAAGTGCTTGCTGACAGGAGCCTTATATAGCTGGCTCCTGAAAGGTTCTGCAAGAGCCTGACAAATACAGATGCAGATGCTCACAGCCAACCATTGGACTGAGCAGGGGTCTCCAATGATGGAGTTAGAGAAAGAACTGAAAGAGCTGAATGGGTTTGCAACTCCTATGGGAAGAATAAAAATATCAACCTACAAGATACCTCCAGAGCTCTGAGGAACTAAACCACCAACCAAGAGTACACATGGAGCAACTCATGGCTCCCACTGCATATTTAACAGAGGATGGCTTTGTTGGACATCAATGGGGGGAGAGGCTCTTGGTCCTGTGAAGGCTGGATGCACCAGTGTAGGCGAATGCCAGGGCAGGGAGGTGGGAGTGGAAGGGTGGTTGGAGAAGCACCCTCATAAAAACAGAGGAAGGGTGGATGGGATAGGGGTTTTCCAGAGGGGAAACCAGAGGATAAGATTTGAAATGTAAGTAAATAAAATATCCAATAAAAAAAGAGATGCCTTGGTCATGGTGCCTGTTGACAGCAGAAAAAACCCAACTAAGACAGAAGTTAGTATCAGGGACTGACCATGCTTTTATTTGGAGGAATGTGGATTTGGGGATTTTGAAGTAAGTTAAATGGGCCTTAATGGTCTATCCTAGTAGGAATATAGGAGACTTTGAGGATGAGGGTGACTTGAACTGTGGAAGCCAGGATGTAGAGGCTTCCAAGGAGACAGATTTTAATAGGTTGCAGAGAGACTGTTCTTTTGATATTTTGGTGAATAATGTGCATGCTTTTTGCCCTTTTCTGAAGAGTCTACCTGAGGTTAAGGTATAGACATTTGTATTAATTGCATTGGAAAAAGAAGTCTCATCTCCCCTTTTTTATTTCATAAATAAAATTGTCTTAGGTTGTTCTGACAAGAGTGACTTACTTACCCATCATGGAATATGCACTATAAAAGCGATGCATTTCTGCCTTAAGTTGGTAAGTCTCTGCAGAACTTTTCCTTCTCTGACTACCTGCCTTTTAAATTAATAACTCTGTCTGACAGTCCATTTTTAGTTTCAAGCCACATATTTTAGCCACCAACATGTTGATGTTGTTAAAGACAAGTTTTATCATAATGGGCAGGAATAAAAATATTCCTAGGACAAGAAGGGCTAGGATGATCAAACTATATATGCCATTCTTGAAGCTTGACCCAGATTGAAATACTGACCTCAAAAATTTTATCAGCAATATCTGCAGCATTCAAAGCTCATCGGAGCAGCATTCTTCAAATTCATAATCTCGGTATGCAGTTATAACATCCAGAGAGGTGTTAGAATTATACCAAATAGCCTGCAAATGTCTTTGAACATTTTCCCAATTATAGTGACTGTCATTGTAAATTTTAGAAGTATCACAAATCCATTAGTAATTAGCATAATAGTGGAGATGGCTTCTTACTCTCTATACCTCCTCTCTAATAATTTGAATTGTATCATAAAGAGTATTAATCTATTTTTAAACACCTATCTAAATCCTCTTGAATACTCAGAACTTTAATAATATTTTTTGTTAAATGATTAACAAAAATAGCTGTCTTAACTTCTTTTGCCAAAGCAATTGCAGAAGCAAAGTTATTAGCTATTAATGCAACTAAAAGCTGCTATAACAGCAAAAATCAATCCCACCATCTTCTTGCTTCTGTTTAAAGCCTGTGGAAAACTTTTGGGGTTGCTTCCAGAAACTTGGCAGGAATTTGACTTTGGGCCCAAAGAAGTAGGCTTCAGGAAGGAATCTGATCATGGGCCAGGACAGGGAAGTAAGCTCAGGCAGGATTTGGGACTAGAAAAAGAAGTAGACTTCAGGCAAAAAAAATGACTTTTAGCTAGGACAGGGAAGTAGGTTCATAAATCGTGGTCAGACTGACAAGCCCTTAGAAACAGTGATTGTTGGACTTTGTTTATTGTCTTGCTTGTTCCTTAACCTAGAACTGACCTTATTACTTACATGTAATTAAAATGGCATAAAAGCAGATTGGGACAAAATAAGTCCACCTCAGCTTCATAACTGGGTCAGTCAAAAAAAAAATAAAAAAGTCTCACAAGAATCCATTAGTGGCTTTGTTCTCTGGTTAAGTATCACGAAGAGTATTTTGAACTATCAGAGTAAACCTAGAAAGTAAAAATATAAAATGTATGCATGGTTTGAGTATTAAAGAGGTGCCAGAAACTAGAATGGAGCTGAAACTTATGTTCTAGGAGATAACAGATTAAGGGAGTAAGACTTTGTGGCAAGATCCCAGCCATCTAAGTTTAGGTCCAGAAATGGTGCTTCATACTTTTTATCCCAGGAGAAAGAGACATGCAGATCTCTGAGTTCAAGGTCAGGAAATCCAGGACACAATGAGAAAACTGAACCTAAGAATAATAGGTATAGAAGAGAGTGAAGATTCCCAAATTAAAGAACTAGTAAATATCTTCAACAAAATTTTGGAAGAAAACTTCTATAACCTAAAAAAAAAAAAAAAAAAAAAAAAAAAAAAAAAAAAGAGTTGCCCATAAACATACAAGAGGCCTACAGAACTCCAAATAGATTGGAAGAGAAAAGAAATTCCTCCCATCACATAATAGTCAAAACACCAAGTGCACAAAACTAAGAAATAATATTAAAAGCTGTAAGGGAAAAAGTTCAAGTAACATATAAAGGTGGACCTATCAGAATTACACCAGAATTCTCACCAGAGACTGTGAAAGCTAGAAGATCCTGGGCAGATATTACACAGACCTAAAGAGAACACAAATGCCAGCCCAGGCTATTATACCCCGATAGAGAATTAGTCTAGATGGAGAAACCAAGATATTCAAGACAAAACCAAATTATACAATATCGTTCCACAAATCCAGCCTGACAAAGATAATAATAGATGGAAAACCCTAAGACAAGTAGGGAAACTGCACTCTAGAAAAAACAAGAAAGTAATCTCCTTTCAACAAGCCCCAAAGAAGATAGCCACATGAACATAAAAATAACATAAAAAATAACAGAAAGCAACAATTACTATTTCTTACTATCGCTTAACATCAATGGACTCAATTACCCCAGTAAAAAGACATAGACTAGCAAACTGGATACATAAACAGGAACCAGCATTTTGCTGCATAGAGGAAATGCACCTCAGTGTCAAAGACAGATACTAACTTAGAGTATAAGACTGGAAAACAATTTTCCAAGCAAATGATTCCAAAATACAAGCTGGACTAGCCATTCTAATATCAAATAAAATCAACTTTCTTCTAAAAGTTATCAAAAAGGATAAGGAAGGACCCTTCATATACATCAAAGGAAAAATCTACCAAGAAGAACTCTCAGTTCTGAAAATCTATATTCTAAATGCAAGGGCAACCACACTTATAAAAGAAATTTTACTAGAGTTCAAAGCACACATTGTACCTCACACAATAATAGTGGGAGACTTCAACACCCCACTATTAGCAATGGACAGATCATGGAATCACAAACTAAACAGAGGCACATTGAAACTAACAGAAGTTATGGACCAAATGGATTTAAAAGATATTTAAAGAACATTTTATCCTAAAACAAAAGAATATGCTTCCTTCTCAGCAACTCATGGCACCTTCTTCAAAATTGACCATATAACGGGCCACAAAACAGGCATCAACAGATAAAAGAGTATTGAAATAATCCCATGCCTCCTGTATTAGTCAGTATTCTCTAGAGTCACAGAACTTATGGTAGTCTCTATATTGTAAAGAAATTTGCTGACTTACAGTCTGTAGTCCAACTCCCAACAATGGTCAGCAGCACCTGTGAATGGAAGTTCAAGGATCTAGCAGTTGCTCAGTGCTGCAAGGCAAGCAGACAAAGAAAAGAGAGAGAGCCTTCCTTCTTGCAATGTCCTTCCAATGTTTCCAGCAAGAGGTATGGCCCAGATTAAAGGTGTGTGCCATCACACATTTGATCCCAGATGATCTTGAACTCAGAGATTATCCTGTCTTAATCTTCTAGGATTCATAGCCACTATGCCTTAAGATGTCCATGCCAAGATCCAAGTCAGAAACTTGTATCTCTCAGCTTCCAGATTAGGACCACAGGTGAGCCCTCCAATTCTGAATTATAGTTTATTCCAGATATAGCCAAGTTAATAACCAAGAATAGCAACTACACCTCCTATCAGATCACTACAATCTTCAATAGGAATGAAAACAACAGAAAGCCCACATATATGTGGAAGGTAAACAATGCCTTACTCAATGATGACTTGGTCAGGGAAAAAATAAAGGAAGACATTTTAGAATTGAATGAAAATGAAGGCACAAATTACCCAAATTTATCTTATGGGACACAATGAAAGCAGTGCTATGAGGAAAACTCAGCTCTGAGTGCCTCCAAAACAAACAAACAAACAAAAACCTGGAGACAGCATACACTACCAGCTTAATAGCACACCTGAAAACCCTAGAACAATAAGAAGTAAATACACCCAAGAGGAGACTTGGAAGACTACAAGAAATAATCAAACTCAGGGCTGAAATAAACGAAGTAGAAACAAAAAGAACTACAAAAAACTCAACAAAACCAGTAAATGGCTCTTTGAGAAAATCAACAAAATTGATAAACTCTTAGCCAGACTGAACAGAGGGCAGAGAGACAATGTCTAATATCATAAATGAAAAGTGAGATCAAACAATAAAAAGTAAGGAAATTAAAAAAATCATCAGATCCTACTACAAAAGCCTATATTCAACAAAACTGGAAAATCTCGATGAAATAGACAATTTTCTAGACAGACATCAAATACCAAAATTAAATCAGGATCAGATAAATCATCTGAACAGTATCATAACTCCTAAAGAATTAGCAGCAGTCCTTAAACTCTCTCAACCAAAAAAAGCTGAGGACCAGATGGGTTTAGTGCAGAATTTTATCAGACTTTGAAAGACCTAATACCAATTCTCTTCAAACTATTTCAAAAGATAGAAATGAAAGAAACACTATCCAATTTATTCTATAAAGCTACAGTTATGCTGTGTATTCTCCCTTGGAGATGGAATGGTTTCTGTTTAATCAGCATCTTGTCACAATTTCCTTTCATAGAGGACTTCATAAGAGATTTTTGTATCATGTTTTAAAACCAAATAGGTTTTAAAAACTGGTTGAGTTCATATTGCTTTTAATTTCAGAAAATATCATGTATATCTAAGAGACACTTAACTAGTACAAATTATTTTGATGACTTAAAAAATTGTCCATACTGAGTTGTATATTTTAAAATAAATTTTATTAGTTTAATATAATAGTAATAATAATAATAATGATGATGATGATGATGATGATGATGATGATGATGATGATGATGATGATGATGATAGTGCAGCATCACTGAAGTGAAATCTTCTGGGAAGTGTTTTCTGAAAGCACAAAGAAGCTGTGTTCCAAAGATAACCAAAGTTATACTTTCTGCTGCAGCTGCACTTGGAACTGTGTGAGAGTCACATACGTGGTATTGGTTTTGAAGGCATGAAGGGGTCATGAAGAGCAGCTGAGAAGCCCAGAAATGTCATTAGGTCATTGATGAATGTGCAACCTCAGTTGTAGGACTCAGGACTGAAGGGATCATGCAAAGGAGTTGAGGTTTGGCTCTATGAAGAGAGCCTTTTGGTGAAGCCTAGTTGCATCAGACATGCCCAGTGTACTAGAGATGTCAGTACCATAGGATAATCACCAATAACAGCACTGGCAGTGGAGTGGAACAACCTGAGCTTAGTGTGCTACAGAGGGCAGAGCTGGAGAAGGGACGCCAGGCCTTAGGAGGAGCACAGAAAATTTTGTGTAGATTCCAAACATTGAAACAAGCTATAACACTAAAGTTACCTTGGAAACCCCAAGATGTTAGAGATGCTGGAGATGTGGGCTGTCTGCTGAGGAAAACTGCTAGCAGGAACTGTGGAACTAGCCCAGGAGAGAGATGTTTGCTACAGTCAACAAAGATGAAAAAAGGGTTGGTGATCTGAGAACCACTTTGACATCAGACATGGAGATGTAGAGTTTGGAATGTGCCCATCTGGTTTTCTGTCCTGCTTTGGGGATTACAGCTAAGGGATTGGATAAATTTTAGAACAGACTTTGAACTTTGGACTTTTAACATTATTTCAACTGCTACAGACTATGGAGACTTTCAAAGTTGGACTAAATGTATTTTGTATTATGCTATGTTTAAGTATGGCCCCATATGAGTCATAAACATAACTCATGTATTTGAACAAGTCTATAGGGGCCAGGAAGTAGAATGTTACAATTTGCATATGCTCAGCCCAGGGAGTGTCACTATTAGAAGGTGTGGCCCTGCTGAGTCGCTGTGACCTTGTTGGAGTAGTTGTGTCACTGTTGGGCGTAAGCTTTAAGACCTTCATCCTAGCTGCCATGAAGCCAGTATTCAGCTAGAAGCCTTCAGAAGAAGATAGAGAAGTCTCAGCTCCTCCTGTACCATACCTATCAGAATGCTGTCATGTTTCTGCCTTGATGATAATGGACTGAACCTCTGAACCTGTAAGCCAGCCCCCCAAAAATGTTGTCCTTATAAGAGTTGCCTTGGTCATGGTGTCTCTTTACAATGATAAAATACTATCTCAGACACTGGATGTCCTAGATTTCCCACATTGGTCTTAATTTACAAAATACTTACCAGCTATCTAACTATGATATTTTTGTAAATAATATTTCTAGATTTTCATATTGAAACATTGAAACAAAGAGCTATAACATTGAAGTATATATTCATGCAGTTATCTGGCTATGTTCCTTAAGCTAATATCTCAAAAGTGCATCTGTAGGGCTCAAGGGCTATGGCAGTTATTAGGGGTGAGTTTGAAGAAGTCAAGATACCCAACAATCTAATGGATTGGATATAAGTAAAATAATAGAACTATCCTTTGAGGCAAAAAGAAATACTGAAGAAAGTATCCAATGAACAAATAGAAATGACCATCAAAGCAAGATGAAGGATAATATGTGGGTTGGAAGCATGGCTAAATTTACTGGCCAGAACAATCTGGCAAGCAGAATTTATTCTGTACTGTCCTATGTAACTACTGATACTTTCAATGTAGTACTAATATCCTAATACCTTATACAATACCCACTCAAACTGACTTCCTCATACAGACTTTCCATGATTCATACTACAGTCCAATACAGGATTTTAGTGGCATGGACAATCTTGGTACCCTACTGTTCATGTTCTGACATATGTAAGATTTTTTGTTCTCTGTTTTCCTTGCTGTTAAGAGATGGGCACACAAGCCAAAGTCACACAGTATTCTCAGTAATCCTTTCACTTTGATGTGACAAGATGGGAATTTATATTCCATTGTGGGGATGTGAGAGAAGTGTCCCATTCATTAATCAGAAAAGTCTGTTAGAAATGAACATGTTCTAAATAAGGAACTATCAAAATGTCAAACTCAAGCATTGTCTAAAGTCTTCAGAATTTATCTGGTTTTTACAAATCAATTTTTATTTTTATCAAACACCTATATTTTTTAGTTATTATTAATTAGTTCTTTTGATTTTAATAATCAGCATAAATATTGTTTATTTTTTGTAATTCATTCATTTATCTGGGCTCTATGGAAAATAAATAATTAATTTAGCAAGTTCTGATTTTGTATTCATGATAATTAGGATAAGGAAATTTGAATATTTTTTGTAGAGCACATAATTTTAAAAATAAATCAAATGACAACCAAAATTGTACAGCAATACTTTACCCAAGAAAACAAGTTACCTCTATCTCCAAATGTGTCAAATACAAATGATATTTGATGTTTTACTTTAATATATTTCAATGAACACCTACATGGAAATCAACCTGCAATTTTGCAAGAAGCTATTTGATAAAATTCCTCATTTTATTGTCTTATAAGTGATGAATGGATTTTAATTTTATATCACCAGACTGTACTTATTAAGTTAATATTCCTATTAATGAGCACATAGACCAAAGCAAATAGTCTGCCAAGAGATCTAGTTTGTCTTATGTTTATTTTTTGCATGTCTTCCAATTTCTATTCTTATAAAAATTTACAAGAATTATCTAGTAGCATATGCTATTAAAACTATGTATTCTGGTTTGTTGGCATTTTAATGAAGATGTGACATGTTGAGTAATACTGGGTCTTTTCATTCATTAATATTTGTAGATTTTCCCATTAAAATACATATACAACAACTCATCATTTAAAATCATATTTTCTATAATATTCATATATGATGGTTTGCTTAACTCAATTTCATTTTAGTAGGCAACCAGGAAGGATGCATGTATATTAACTGGATTGTGATCATATTTTTCTGCTTGTTACCAACAGAAATGTTATATACCTGTTTGTTTCTTTGGAGCCCTAGATACTTTCATTATCTAGTCCCTCTACTACTTTACTTTCCAAATTAAAAAAAATAACTATTATGTAAGTGTTTTGCTTGCATGTATGTCTGTGTATCATTTGCATGCTTTTTGTCTATAGATTCCTGAAGACATCATCAGATCATCCTAAATTGGAGTTGTAGACATGCATGAACTCCCATGTGCCAGTTGAAAATCTAATCCAGGTTCTTTTGAATAGTAGATAGTGCTCTTTACTGCTAAACTGCTCCTATTGTTCACATCTCAAGAGTCCAGCATTACTTGAACGTCAATCTCCTAATCTCATTCTATAACCTGGAAAGAAATATCTTTAAAGCTAAGAGAGTTTATAACCCCCTGAAAATAAACAAATAATAAAGTCTTGTAAATTAAAAAAAAATAATTTAAAACTCATCTTTAATATTTTAAGATATCATAAGATAGTTCCCTTCCAAAGTAGAGTTAGGGCTGGTGTTACAGGTTAGTGGTGTATCATTTACTTAGCATATACAAGGCTATGGGTGGTCACCAGCATGAAAACAAAGAAACAGAATGAGTTAAATCTAAGGCTGATCATGCTAAGTTAGAATCGAAGTCACAGTCAATGCTCATAACTGAGTTCAAGTGCTTGTATTTTATTTTTAAAAGAATATTCTATGAACTGATTTTAAGAAGTTACAGATAATATTGAAATTGGAATTATTATTTTCTATGTTCTATTTTTGTATAATGGCAGACTAATTAAGCCTTTCTTGAAACTGTATAATATTGATTATCCTTGAGGTCCCCTTAATGGAAGATGTCCCCTCATATATCCAAATATAAAATGGTCTGTTGCATATGTTATGTAAGAAAAACAAAACCAAAAACAAAACATAACCTCTAACTGCAAATGAGCCAAATGCTTCTGACTTCTGTAAAAGCAGCGCAATCTATAGAAAGCTTCATTGACATTTTGAGTATGTTGTTTATTTCTTAAATGATCAATAGAAATTGGTCACTGGGCCCATTTGCAAGCAGATAGCCAATATGTACAATAACAGGACCAGTTCATATGTGAGAAATGGAAAATCTAAGTAGTGGTGACCATGGCAAAGAACATAGAAATTATGCACTAGAAAGTTGAAAACATCTGATTTTGGTTTTATTCAAACACTATTTCTCAAGTAGGATACTTTGGAAACAAGAGCATTTTTTTTTGTCAGACTTTGAATTTGAAGCATTGAGTGAAATAGAACAGGTATTTATCTCAAAGGGAAGTTTATTCTTCGAACAACCACCCTTTCTACTTGTACACAGTACTAAATCTACATGTATCCTAGACTGGATAAGAGGAATATATACACATATGAGCATCTCTTTACAACTGACATTCTTAAGTATTTTGGTTACTACCAGTATGGATCAGGGAGAGTTATAACATAAGAAGAGAGAAGGGAAGGAATATGACAAATTAATGGAATAAGATATCTGGATAGACAGAGAAGTTTGGATGTTTTGACAAACAAGAAATCATTTTATATGTTTTCAATATAAAAAAAAAATCATGCAGCTTTATCCCAATTAAGACCATAAAGAGAAACCCAGACTAGAGAGTGTTGTTAGAAATTTGAAACTGTCCCGCAGTTTCATGAACTTGGGTTCCCTCAGGCGTAGGACTAATGGACCTGAAATATAGGGTTCGAGAACAAGAGAAAACACAAAGCCAAGTTGCACCCCAATCAAGGCTTCATATCTTTACTCAGAATGTCCGGAATGTATATAGGTACACGAAAACAGAATCTCTAAGTTACAATGATATTTGCATAACATAAATACTGTAGAAGGAGTCAGGAGCCAAGGTCCCCAGTGGCTTGGATGTCTGTGGATATCTTCAGACAGTGGGTGTTGTAGTATCTCAGCATGAACTTCCTGGGCAGCTTTCTTCAGCGATAATCTGACAGTCTGCAGAGCTTTGTCTTAGCTCCCTAGGTAGCAGCCTCAAGCGGAAACCACCAGAGTTCGAAGGCTGAGCTGAAGGGGGGAGGTAACAGATATCAAGGTTTTAAAAGTTCTGCACATGTTTATTGCAGTTAAGTCATCTAGGAATTCATTCTATTTGTGAGATATGAAAGCTATCTTTAATGCTCTCCTGTTTCAGATTTAATGTGTTGAACTATGGAGCTTGCATTTTAAAGGAAAGCATTTTATGAGCTGAGCAGATGGTTCTGTTAATATATCTCACTTGAGTTATTTAAACCTGCATCACTGTTTATACAGAAATGATCTTAAATGAACCTCAATCACAATGTGAATAGCATATTTTAATTACATTTAATGAAATGTCAGAAAGCTATACATTACCAAGACAAGGAAAGTAAAATTATCCATATAAATTCATAAATGTAAGTTATTGTTTAAGATACCTTTAATCTTTACTGCATAAATTATGATTATTTTATGAAAACTAAAAAGTGTACCAGTTAGTATCCAAAGCATAAATGTATGTTAAGACATTCAAAGGTTCTTGTTGCTTTCTTTTTCTGTGTATTAACCTTTTGTTCTTTGTAGGAATATATTTAAATTTAAAACAGGACATAATAACAATGTTTAAGCTTAATAACAATTTGTCCTTGTTAGGGCTACTGTTGGTAGAATGAAACACCATGTTTTGGATGAAGAGGTTTATTCAGTTTACATACCCACACCTCTATTCACTGTCCAAGGAATTCAGTTCAAGAACTCAAACAGGGCAGGAGCTTGAAGGCAAGGCAGGAGCTGATAAAAAGCCCATGGAAGAGTTCTGGTTACTGACTTGCTCCTCCTGTCTTATGTAACCTGCTCTTTTCTAGAACCCAGGACCATCAGAGCAGAGTTGGTATCATCCACAATGGACCCTCCCACATCAAGAAAATGCCCTACAGTCAGACCTTATGGAAGCTTTTACTCAACTGAGTTTCTCTCCTTTCAGATAACTTTAGCTTGTATTAAGTTAACATAAACCTAGCTAGCAAATGACTACTAATTATAAAAATTAACTTCAACAAGTAAAATAAGTAAAGAAATTAAATAATAATTGTATAGTCTACAATTAATTACACACCATATTTATGTTTGAACATATAGTAAAATATGGAAAAGCAATTTCTCCTCAGCTTCTCTGTAACCATAAAAGAACCTAGCAGCCATCCTGCTTCATATGTAGGAGAGCTGCAGAGAGAGGCTAATGGAGGCATATAACTGTCTGGGTGCTTCTTCTGTCTTGAAGGTTTACTTTGTGAAGAAGAGTAAGTTTTCCATTATTCCATGTGAAGCGATCACAGAGAAATTTAGAACCTATGGGAAATCAGCATCTAATTTGTATTCATTTACAACTGCCAGTTTGTTCATGCAATTATGTTATCGCATTTTCCTGAACTAAGCTTTTGAAGACAGTCTCTCATGATGCATTATATATAGTTGTAATTCATTCATATACATGCATGCTTGTGTAACACATAATTCAATATCAAAATATGTAGATATCACTGAAGAATTAAAACCAGAATACAATGTAAGTAATGTGGTAAATCACTGCTAAGTTTAGCTTTGTACAAAGTCAAATTCACATTGTTTTCTAAGTTATTTTTTTAAGACAGTTATTTACACTTAAGCACTTATTGAATTTGGGTATGAGGTAGATAGAGATGAGCCACAGTACACACAGAACAGCCACAGTACACTGTGGCTGTCAGAAGACAACTTGTGGGTGTTGGTTCTCTCCTGGCACCAGATGCAGGCATAGAATTCAAGTTTTTCAGTATAAGTGGAATGTATTTTTACCCACTGATTCATCTCAAATAGCCCCAAGATGCTTTTCCCAATATTTCTTTTTAATTATCTTCTGTCACTTTTCTTTTATCACTTTCTTCCAATGCAAGCATAGAGCCAGGAATAATTATATCTTTTATAATTTTCAGCATTCTAGATCAGGACCAGAATATGAATCAGAAAACTAATGTAATATACTCATTGATTGGGATCCCAGCCCATGTAAATATTTTAGGAGAAATTTGCCCAGAAACATATATCCCTTTTCTAGTGGCTCCTTGCCAAATTTTCGGAACATTTTTGGTTCTTGAGATTTTTATGTAATGCTAGAAAAATAGACAGTGGTATACTGAAGGGAGAGGAAAGATCACTTCTGTTAACCACTTAAGACAAACTGAAGGATCTTACAGTGAATGCTTAGAAGGTAGAGCTCAGACTGGTGAGAGAGTTGTACAGAATGCTAATGGATCAACATAATCAATAGATGGAAGAAACAGCAATGTGATCTTACCCAGAGGTCCATGTTGGCATGTCTTTATGGGTGAACCAATGTAGCAAAACATGATAATGGTCAACAGGAGAGTGATCTGTCTAGCAAATATTAAATTGCTTGTGGATAGTGTGTTCAAGCACTAGATGAGTAACTTTTAGCATAAAAAAGGCACTTAAATATAATTGTCGTAGGATGATATTTTCTTTTTTCCCAATAATGATATTATAATAAGATGAAATAGGAGTTAAAATAAGATCCTGCAATGCACAGTGCTTTTTGATATCACATTGTCTTTCTTTGCATTGAGATGAAATATGATTGCTGCCTTTCTTTGCTTATGTATGAGAAATTTCTTAGGCTCAGTAATGAAATCAATATTTGTTTGAACTTACACATTAGAAATACATATAAAACATGGGAGTTTATCTCATTTTAATGTTCCTATAAATATAATATTTATTATTTTATCTCTGTTTTTGCTTCTTAGACTTTGGCGTTACTTTATTAAAGGCATCAGCACCAGTTCCAACTGCTAAAACAAACAAAAAATTTCCCAAGTTAAGACTATGAGAAATATTGCATTTCCTATTCTTAGTAAGTTATTAAAATAAACCAGAAGCAAATTTTCACTTACACAAAAATAGTTAATATTCTAGGAGAAGGAAATGAGACTAAAAACATATTACTCACTTCAAATTTATGTCTTCTCACATAACCAGAGAGTAAGTCAAGTAGTATTTTAGTTAGTTTTGTATCCTATTTACAGTAGTGGTGGTGGAGGTTTTCTTTACTCTTTCATCTTTGATTTTGGTTTTTCCATGATCCTTAATTTCTTACAGATCTATACATAGTTGTTAGTAATCCAGAGTTAGGGCTAAAAGTTCTAAAAATTAAATTTGTATGTATCTGTTGGAGACTAAGGTGTAAAAAGTCTCCTTTGCTGCCACTTGAAAAAAGAATGCCAGAGTAGACGCTAGCTGAAATAGAAGATCATGGCCCAGCCCTCAGAGAAAACTTTCTAGCAGAATTTTCTAAAACAGTTGCAGCTTCATTTTTAAAAATTTTTATTGACTTTTGAGTTTCACATCATGCATTCCGATCCAGTTAATCTTCCTATCCCCGCATGTCTGCCTTTTACCCTTGCAATCTCCACAAATAAATACACACACACACACACACCTACATACACACACACATACACACACACATACACACACACACACACAC
>NW_022196912.1:1507778-1525932 GCF_008632895.1 Mastomys coucha | reverse complement strand
CACACACACACACACACACACACACACACAAAATCAAACAAACAAACAAACCAAAAACAATAACAAAAGCAAAGCCAAGAAACTATCTCTTCCTGGAAGCTGTAGTATGTCACAGTGTGTCCCATACTATGTCCCTCTGTTCAAACATTTTCACTTGAAAATGTTCATTATGATGAGTCATTGACCTGGTTTGAGGCCTCTGTCTTATGTGACACCATCAATAATGGATCCTCATTAGTGCTCTTTCTGGTTTTCCTGTTGCTCTGTATCTTAGAGTTCCTGCATTTTGGAACAGCAAGCCTGGCCCTTTCATACATCTTAACTATTCACAGACAATAAAGATTTTGGGTTGGGCCAATTCATAGCCCTGGAACTGGACTTGCGTAGAAGCTGAACTAGTCAGCCTTCCAGCTCTCCTTATCCATACCACTAGGATGAGTTCTTAAGCACTGCTCTGGCTAGACCACCTAATGCAATCATCAGCAGGAGGCAGGATCAGCCCTCCTCCTCTCATGCCCAAAGGGCTGGCTCACCAGAACCTTTGCCATCAACATCAGGTCCACTCTGTTGCCCAAGTGAAATGTAGGGCTTGCTCTCCCAAGTGAAGAGGCATGGCTATTTCTCAACAGTTCATGTCCTCAGGGCCAGCTATCACATTGCAGGCAGTGATTTGGAGGAAAGGGGAGGGGGTCATCACCCCTACACTTATGCCACTTCATGCCAGACAAGCAGCAAGGCCAGCTCTCCTGTGCTCCTACCCTTAGGGATGGCTCAGCTATGCTTCCATTTACCAGGGCCAGCCCAACTCTGCTGCCTAGGCAAGGTATAAGGCCCAATCTCACAAGTACTGCAGCCAGAGAAAGAAATGTCACCTTACTTGCTTTCAGGATCCCAGGGCCCTTTCTCCCAGTTGTTGCAGGTGGAAAAGGGTGAGGGGACTGAGGGCATTACTCTTCCTGCTTCCCACAGCCATCTCACAGAGGATGAGTGGCTGGGCCAGCAATCCCATGCTCTCACCCTTATGACTGGCTTACCTGTGGTGCCACCACCAAGGTCAGTTCTGCTGTACTGTCCAGGTTAGAAACAGGTTGGGCACATCATTTCTGTGTTCATGCCACCCCTAGGCAGTTGAAAGGTGGGGTCAGCTCTCCCATGCTGAAGCCTTCCAGAGTGTTTTAGCCAGTCCACTGACACCTGGGCCAGCTCTACTGTGCTGCCTGGTTGAGGTGCATGCCCAGTATCTTTAGTGCTGCAGCCTGTGAAGAGGCAGTCAGTTCCCTAGTGTGCTATATCCAGTGAGGGTTGGTGAGAGTTATGCACAGCCCCTGGACATTCCTGTGGTTCCCAGTGGCTGCTCCAACAAGTGACATACCCATGTACTCTAATTGTAATATGAGCCATAGACGTTGACAGTGACCTTTGGCCCTGCAAAGCCATGGACACAGACATGGCCCTCAGCTGCAACTGGATCTTGGACTTCACTATGGCTCCAGGGTACTGGGCAGGGCACTCAAAACAGGATTCTTCTCCCCACCCTCAAGTTCTGTCTTTCTTCAAAATGGTCAAGCTGCTCTACTTCTCTTTGTCACCCATGTAACCTGCACATATTTATGCACCGTGGTGGTTCCTACTGCTGGCTAGCCCTAAGGTTGGGTAATAGCCTCCATTTATGCTACATAGAGTTGCTATAAGCATGTGGTCTGCATGTGCTAGGAGCTGGAAGGCATGTCTATGGGTGGCATGATGGTCCACAGGTCTCTGCCTTCATCCTCCTGTGCTGTACTGCCTGGATTTGATTTGATTTGATTTTTATGACTCCTAGACATGAGTCCTTTGGCTCCCATACCAAACATCAAACTAGAAAAAAAAAAGACTGCCCCTGCTCTGATCTGCCCCTGACTGACATAAGAACATCACTACCAACTAGGCCCATTGCTGGGGTGGGAGTGGAGGGTAGACTCATGTTTTAACAGAACATTACTGCTTAATTTTTATCAAGTTCAAAGATTTTAAAAGAAGAAAGTGAGAGAACTAACTGCACATACAGCCTGATCTGTAATGAATCACTGCTATTATTTTGGATCTGCTTTTGCAGAATGATCAAATGGTGTTTTGTACATTATACTTTTTTCTGTTATCTTACCTCTAACTCTGTTTTGTTTAGAAGCTTTGTTAGAAAATAAACATAAAAATGTACTCATTCATATTATTTTTCCCTTCTTTATAGGAAAACAGAATGTAAGATTTTCCAAAGTGAAAGAGAAGAAAAAAGAGAATTGAATCAGTACAGAAGCTAAAAGAAAAAAGAGATAATTTACATGTTATTGCACAAGCCCCCTGAGAACATCAGCTGTTCATCTTTCAGATAATGGCGAAGAACTTTAAGAGTTTTTAATTTGGGGTGGGTCTAGGTACTCTAGACTCTAAAAATAGTGTCATTGGATTTTATGAGCTTGGACAGAGAAAGTCAGGTGGCAAAACCAATTTGATTATTGTCTATGTGCAATTAATGTGGCTATAAAGGTGTTTTCTTTTTATTCCAAAATAGGAACACTCACAGAGCTTGAAGATCTGGCTAGGGCTTGTGCATGAAGGACACACACCAATAAGCAATTGGGCAATAAAATCAGTTAGAGGAATGTCATACAAAAATATTTAATACATGAAATGGTATTCTTAGGTACATGCTACACAATATTGTGTAGAAACTAAAGGAGCTTGTTAAAAGTCTCCGAATAACAAGTTACCTTCACAATATTATTTAATTTTAGTTTATGATATAATGTAAGAAAATAAACTCACCTGTATTTACATCTATAAATGAACATATAGGAAATAAAAAATAATAATTTGGATGGTATTTGATCTTATTTGGCAATAAATGTTATTTTGAAGTAAATTTCAATTATTAATCAACAAGCAATTAATTAGAACACTTATAAATCTACACTGTAACTTTAAAACTTTGGGAATTTCCTTTTTATTTTCATAAAGGTGTTTAAATAAACATGCTTTAACAATTTTTATAGCTTAGATTGACTTAAGTGCTAGATGATGAATCTCAGATATATATCAGTAGATATCATAGCTAATTTCAAATGAATACATAGTGTATTTGGTCCCAAAATTTGAATGCAGTTTTTCTAGCTTCTCCAAATACTAGATTTATGTTGTTCAAAAGTTGCATTTACAGTAATTAATTTGAAAAGCCCTTAAGTTTTCTGTTATATTTCTTTTAATAGTCAGATGATAATAGTGGAAATATCTGGAATTTGGATGATGGATATTTTCCAATAATACCATCCCTGTAAGAATATGAACTGTTCTCGATTTCAAGAACCCTAAACATTGCCATTAATTTGAATTCTGAAACTGGAAACTCAAGTCAAAATACTTTGTTTTAAATACCTGTAAATATTTAAAACAGATTAACTATTGACTTTGAAATATATAGGTTTCTTCAAGTCAATGATCAAATATTTTTTATTCTTGGATAATGCACAAGTAGTAATGGGAAGGATGTCAAAATCTTAAAGGGACATTAAAAAATCTCTTGATTTAGCTATATAACTGGTCTACCACTGCCATATAATATACAACCCATCAAAGCATGGACTTGCTGTAACCTGGCCCTTCTACTCTTTGGCTGCCAGGTGCCAAGGAATAGATAATTACCTATCTCAGTCTGGAACTATTCAGATAAGCTCAACAAGTACTTAGCAGATAACAGCATTAAAACACATTAGACCTATATCTGTTACTTTTCAGATTCTTACATCATGTTAAATGACCTTATAAAAGACTCCCTTGTTACAGAATTTGATCCTGTCTATTGTCAGTTAAATTGCTTTTCTATAGAAAAGTTCATAGGAAGACAAGAGAAAGATATTCAATAGGAACAATGTAAGGCATCATATTGTGGGCTCATTGAATTCAATAGTATCAGAAGAAACATCTACATACACAAATACACACATACATATACATACACAAACATAGAAACATATTCCTTTCAAGATTTATTTAAATGATCAAGAATTGACTCTTTAAGTATTTTTGAAATTATATTTTAACAAGCACAAAATTCAAATCATTGTCATCACTGAATGAACTGCACTAAGAGGTTAACAAGCATTCTGTGGTGAGCTTGGTGGCACTGTTGCCTTTGGAGAATACCAATAGCCTACTGTGTGGTTTGTATATAATCATGCATTTCAAGACCAATTTTGGGTTAAAGATTAGATATTTTTAAGGTGGAAAGTATTTTAAGTTTCAAAATGTCCATAACAAAGATTTTTTTAAAAAAGATTATTACTTGTTAGTTGAAAGAAAAATTAAATCCTAGTCTATGCTTATAGACATATATTTTAAGAATAGCTCAATATTATATTGTTGTTCTGTATGTTAAATGTGACAATTCCAGAGCTTTTCTCTATATTTTTCATGAATTTTTTAAAACATCAAGCACAGTTTACAAGCCATAGTATTTAACAAATTGATTTTTTTAAAAAAGAGCCTTGTCTGAAATCAATAGGACAGGAGGTCCATGGTCCTGTGGAGGTTTGATGCTTCAACATAGTGGGATGTTCAAGTGTTGGGGCAGTAGCAGGTGGGTGGGAGGGGGAGCACCCTCATAGATGCAAAGGGGAGAGAGGAGAGGGCAAATGGGATGGGCATATTGTGGAGGCATAATTGGGAAGGGTGATAACATTTAAGATGTAAATGAATGGAATAATTAATAAAAAGCATTTAAAAAAGAAAGAATAACATATTTTTTTCCATTCCAGTTGCTGGTATGAATGCTCTTGAACTCATTTGGTACAGGACAATTGTTTGGATGAAAGATGAGAAACAGTTTAGAGCTTCTAGATTAGGAATACCACATTGAAACACCCTCCTCTTGCTAATGTCAGAAATAATATTAGCCAGTGGTTATTTTCAATAAGGCAGTGCCTTAAAACAATAGTCCCCCTTTAAAGTATCTTATTGAGCTACCTATTCATGATAATGAAAATTATCATGGAAGTTTGAGGAAGAATGTTCAGTCTTTAAAACAACACAAAGTGATACTTTTGTCTATAGCATTTGAATAAAGGGATTTTTGAAATTTTATCCTGATTTAGATCAATGGAGGTTATGAATGCTAGGTACAGAAGGAGAGAAACATGCTACCAATGATGTGTTGAGTTGAGAATTGTTTCATTTACTCCTCTATGTAGAAAATCAGCTTACCACAATGCTTACTTTTATCTATTAGCATATTTAATGCTAAAGCAGTAATACATTAGCACATACGCTGTGTGGTAGGAGATGGATTTGGTAACAGAGATCTGCTCCTTGCTTCTCTTATCAGTATAACATTGAGTAACAATTCCAAATGCCAAAATATTATGATTTTAGCAATGTCTCAGAAAGATATCCTTATTATCCTTATATCCTTCAGAAGTTTGTTTGATATTTCCTATATAAAAGCCTTCTATTTTCTCCTCACTTCAACTACTGTGATTGTTTTAGCTTCTTTGTTTACTGTTTATAGAAAAGTGATTGTGAAATATGAATCTATTTGTTTTCTCCCTCCCTGTCTACATTCTTTCTTTTTACCCCTCTGTCCTTCCCTTACTTCTTTCTGTCTTCCTTCCTTCTTTCCTTCCTCCCTTTTTTCTTTCTTTCTTTCTTTCTTTCTTTCTTTCTTTCTTTCTTTCTTCCTTTCTTTCTTTCTTCCTTTCTTTCTTTCTTTCTTCCTTTCTTTCTTTCTTTCTTCCTTCCTTTCTTTCTTTCTTTCTTTCTTCCTTTCTTTCTTCCTCCCTTCCTTCCTTGTTTCCTTCCTTTCTCATACTAAAAATAATAAAAAAATCCTGGTGTGGGGTTTTGGTTATTGAGTTCCTGGATTAAAGACACACACAAAGCCTTTATATTTACAATAAGCCTCATAAAGTACAATAAATATTTCAAGGGCAGAGATTAATGTTGCATACCTCCTACAATCAAATAAAAGGAATAGAAATAAATGGAAATTTGAGAAGTCAATGCTATCATAACTAACAGCATTTTTTGAATGTGGGCTCCACAGGAATTCTGTGAGAGAGGAGAACCCTGAATCCTAGCTCTACAGACCCAAATCCTACCCACAGAGAGAGCTAGTCAGTCTCCCAAGAGTACTGACAGATCTTATATCACAGGCTCCCAGGCTCCCAGGAGGGAATGGCTCCAGTCAGAGACAAAAAGACCAACTAATATCAATGATAACCAGATATCAAAAGGCAAACACAAGAAACTAAGCAAAAGAAACCAGGCTATTTGACATAATCAGAACCCAGTTCTCCATCTACAACATGTTTTGGATACCCCAACACTCCAGAAAATCAAGACTCTGATTTAAAAATCACATCTCATGATGATAATAGAGGACTTTAAGAAGGACATAAATAAATCCCTTAAAGAAATACAGGAGAACACAGAATTATACTGGGAAAACAGGTAGAAGACATTAAAGAGGAAACACAAAAAACCCTTAGAGAATTACAGGAGAACACAAGTAAACAAGTAGAAGCCCTCAAAAAGTAAACACAAAATTCCTTAAAGAACTACAGGAAAATATAACTAAACAGGTGAAGGAATTGAACAAAACAATTCAGGATCTAAAAATGGAAAGAGAAACAACAAAGAAGTCACAAAGTGAGACAACTCTGGAGATAGAAAACCTAGAAAGAGATCAACAGTCATAGATGCAAGCATCATGAACAGAAGAAAGAGATAGAAGAGAGTATTTCAGGTGCACAAGATAATATAGAAAGCATTGATGCAACAGTCAAGGAAAATGCAAAATGCAAAATACCCCTAACCCAAAACATCCAGGAAATCTAGGACACAATGAGATGACCAAACCTAAAGAGAAGAGACTAAAGATTTCCAACTTAAAGGGCCAGTAAATATCTTCAACAAAATTTTAGAAGAAAACTTCTACAACCTAAAGAAAGAGATGCCCATGAATAAGAAGTCTAGAGAAATTCAAATAGAATGGACCAGAAAAGAGATTCCTCCCATCGCATTATAATCAAAATACCAAATGCACAAAACAAAGAAAGAGTATTAAAAGCAGTAAGGGAAAAAGGTCAAGTAACATATAAAGACAGACCTATCAGGATTGTGCCAGATTTCTCAACAGAGACTATGAAAGCTAGAAGATCCTGGGGCCAATGTCATGCAGACCCTAAGAGAACACAAATACCAATCCAAGCTACTTTATCCACCAAAATTCTAAGATGGAAACACCAAGATATTCCATAACAAAACTAATTTACACAGTATCTTTCCACAAATGCAGCCCTACAAAAGATAATAGAGGAAAATCTTCAACACAAGGAGGGAAACTATACCCTAGAAAAAGCAAGAAATTAATCTTCTTTCAGCAAACCCCAAATAAGTTACCCATACAAACATAATTCAACCTCTAACAAGAAAAATAAAAGGAAGCAACAATTACTTTTCCTTAATATCTCTTAACATCAATGGATACAGAAAGTGTGGTACATGTACACAATGTCATACTACTCAGCTGTTAAAAACAATGACTTCATGAAATTCTTAAGCAAATGGATGAAATTTGAAAACACCATCCTGAGTGAGGTAGCTCAGTCACAAAGGAACACACATGGTATGTACTCACTAATAAATGAATATTCGCCCAAAATTTTGAAATACGCAAGATTCAATTCATAGGCCATAGGCCCATTCATAGGCCCAAGAAGAAGACCAAAATGTGGATGCCTCAGTGCTCCTTAGAAGGGTGAGGAAAATACTCACAAGAGGAAATATAAAATCAAAGTGTGGAGCACAGACTGAAGGAGACTGCCCTACCTGGGGATCCATCCTATATACAACCATCAAACCCAGACAGTGTTGTAGATGCTAGGAAATGCTAGCTGACAAAAGCCTGTTACTGCTGTCTCCTGAGAGGTTCTGCCAGAGCCTGACAAATACAGAGGCAGATGCTTGCAGCCACCATTGGACTGAGCGTAGGGTCTAGATGGAGGAGTTGGAGAAGAGACTGAAGGAGCTGAGCTGACTTTCAGCAGCATGGAGGGAGCAACAGTGTCAACGGGCCAGACCCTCCCCCCCCCCAGAGACTGGACCACCAACCGAAGAATACACATGGAGGGACCCATGGCTCATACTGTATATGTGGCAGAGGATAGACTTGGAAATCAGTTGGAGGAGAGGCCCTTGGATCTGAAGGTGGTTGATGCCCCAGAGTAGGGGAATGCCAGGAAGGGAAGATGAGAATTGGTGAGTGGGGGAGCTCCCTCATAACCATCATAGAGGCTGGGGAAGCTGGTGGGATAGGGGTTTTCTGAAGGGGAGACCTGTAAAGGAGAAAAATATTTGAAATGTAAATAAAGAAAATATCCAATGAAAAAAAAAAGAAAAAAAACCTCAGGTTACAGCAGATGCTGGTGAGAACATGGAGAAAGAGGAATACTCCTCCTTTGTGGGATTGTTGCAAGCTGGTACAACCACTATGGAATTCAGTCTGGTGATTCCTCAGAAAATTGGACATAGTGCTTCATGAGGACCTAGTTATACCACTCCCTAGTCATATACCCAAAAAATATTCGAACATATAACAAGGACACATGTTCTAGTATCTTCATAGCAGTCTTATTTATAATAGCCAGAAGCTAGAAAGAACCCAGATGTCCTTCAACAGAGGAATGGAAACAGAAAATGTGGTACATTTACACAATGAAGTACTACTCAGCTATTAAAAATGATGACTCCATGAAATTCTTAGGCAAATGGATGGAACTAGAAAATATCTTCTTTAGTGAGGTGACCCAGTCACCAAGAATACACATGGTATGTACACAATGATAAGTGAAAATTAGGATAAAAACTTGGAATACCCATGATATTACTCACAGACCTTATGAAGCTCAAGAAAAAGGAAAACTAAAGAGTGAATGCTTCAGTCCTTAGAAGGGTAAACAAATATGCAAGGGAGGAAATACAGAGATAAAGTATGGAGCAGAGAATGAAGGAAAGGCCATCCAGAGACTGCTGCACCTGGGGATTCATCCCACATACAGACACAAAACTCATACATTATGGCAGATTCCAAGAAGTGCTTGCTGACAGGAGCCTGATATAGTTGTCTCTTGAGAGGCCCTGAAACATACTGACAAATACAGAGGCAGATGATCACAGCCAACCTTTGGTCTGAGTACAAGGTCCCCGATGGAGGAGTTAGAGAAAGGGTTGAAGTACCTGAAGGAGTTTGAAACCCATAGGGAGAACAATAATATCAACCAACCAGGACCTCCTGTCTTCCAGCTCTAAGGGACTAAACCACCAACCGCAGAATACACATGGAGGGACTCATGGCTGCAGCTGTGTATTTAGCAGAGTGGCCTTGTCAGATATCAATGGGAAAACAGGCCCTTGGTCCTGTGAAGGGTAGATGCTCCAGCATGGGGAATGCCAGGGTGGCGAGGTAGGAGTGGGTGAGTGGGATGGGGGTAGGGGAAGGATGGGATAGAGGTGTCCAGAGCAGACACTGGGAAAGAGTATAACATTTGAAATGTAAATAAATAACACATCTCATTTGAAAAAAGGGAGAGAGGAGAGGGGGAGAGATTTATTTTAATTGGGAGAAGTAAATAGAGATGACTAGTATCAAAGGGAATACCTCATTATTGAATTTCCCAAAGTTTGCAGTTAAATGTTTATAGTTGTATGTAGATTCTTAAAATTATGTATTGGGATCAGATTTTGAAGGTATTTGAATGACACTACCATATCTTTGTAATCTTTAAAATTTTATAGCTTTCTTTTCTGAGATATTATTGTGTGAGAGCTCTTACAACATGTCTTTAGAGTAGCACATGTGAGCTTGGGTCAAAGGACAGGTATGTCTGAGTTAAAGTTGTTTTTAGACTAAATTTTAACACCTGCTATAAAAAGCCATTGTACATATTTCATACCAATAACTAAGTATGTTTTCTTCTATAAATGTTAACAAAATTGACTGTTCTTTGCACTTATTATTTTACAATTTTGATGTGTCATTTTTATTGTCATTTAATTAGTGATAAAAACCCCAACTACTTCTGTAAATGTCATATGACTGTGAACAACAAAGTATAAAATTTGATTTATACACCAAAACTGCCCAAAGTAGAAAATAGCAAAGCAAGAATTTTAGCATTTTAGGGAACTTAAGGAAAAGGAATTTGAATCCAATAACACAATGAAACAACAAACATTAATCAAGTTGAATTATTTTTACTTGGTTCAACTTTAATGTCTTAATTTCTTGAATTAGTCACTTATAATGTATATAGGACAAATAAGAATAATTTCCAAGTTGTCTTTGTGATTCTAGAATCCTAAGGAGAAAATAAAGTCTTAGGCTGCTTCTCTTAGGCTTCTTTGTACTGCCTCAGATAACTATATATTTCTCTAATAATATTTCCTTTGTACAATTTCAGATACAAATTTATAACTTTTAAAATAATATAATAGCTTTGATTAGTCCTACCTATTTTGATAATATTTTATAATATAGTAGCTAGACCACCAAACTCCAAATTATATATGCAAAGAAAACTTATTTGGTATTTCTTTTTGCTATAGTTTATTAAAAATGAAGACAATTTAATAAAAGATTAAATTAGCCTGTGTTATTTCAGCTTTTTATAAATAAAAAAGATGTGATCAGTTTGAATAAATAAAATTAGATTTATAATCTTATTGATTAAAAAATTATTTGGACTTTACTGAGTTTTGAAAAATTGAATCTAAATTACTGTTTTAAAATGTTATTCTAGATTTCTAGTTACAGAATAAATTTTGAATATATATATGTTATATAAAATTTCCAGGTAGATGTCAATTGTTCACTGTCTACATATTAAAAAAAATACTGTTCAAGGAATCAGGATCATTAGTCTTCTAGTTTTCCATGGTATTCTAAATTTAGAAAGCCAATTTCAAACACCAAACCAAGCCAAAATTGAAAGAACTCTTAAACTCCCCTTCACTTTTCTATTCCTTTTGTAAAAACTGTCTGTTAATGTAAATCCAGATATTAAAATGTCAGGGGACTCTAAAGTCATTTTCCAGTCAGAGATGAGGCCTGTCAAAGCATTATGACATGTTTGAGAATTGGGATGTGAAAGGAGCAGCTATGACATTGCCAATGCTCTGCTGATATCACAGGGGGCTGAATATTTCATGAATCACCTTGGTTTCTATTTTCATTCTGTATCTGTAATATTTGAGAGCTAATATGTTGTTTAAAAGTAGCTCTTGTTTGTTGAAGGTAAGTCACACATAGCCTTATACTACCATATTTAGCCTGTATTTCTAATTTTAGAGCAAATACTAGATACAGAAGAAGAAAATTGTATATAATTCAGAGATAATTAATGTGTAACATTTTATTTTATAACCTTTTCTTTTATTAAAAATAGATTTTTTTCTTATTGAATATGTCCTAAATATGGTTTTTCCTTCATCTCCTCCTCCCAGTTACTCACCACTTCCCCTACTATTGGATCCACTTCCTTTCTGTCTCTCTTTAGGCAAAACAGTAAGATTCTAAGTGATTAATATATTATAATTAAAAACTAACACATTAGAATTGGACAGGATAAACAAAGAGAAGGAAAATGAACCAGGATGAGGTTTAAGACTCAGGGACCTACTTGTTTGCACACTCTGGAGTCCCATAAAAACTACTACATTAAAGGCATGTGATAGATACAAAGAACCTGCTGAAGAACCATTCAGACCCTCTAAATGCTGGTTCAGAGTCTGTAAATTCATATATGCTTTGATCATATTGATTTATAGAGCCTTGTTTTCTTTGTGTTCTCCTCCATCACCTCTGTCTCTTTCACTCTTTCAGCCTTCTCTTCTGCAGGCTCCCCTGATCCCAAAAGGGAAGGATTTAATATCGACATCCAGTTAAGACTGAGTAGTCAAAGGTTTCTCACTCTATTCAAAATGTCTGCCTGTGGGAATATCTCTGTATTTGTTCCTTCTCTGGTCATGATTGAGCAAGGTATAGCATCGGGGGTATCAGATTATCATAAGGGGTCATTTTATCACTATATTTTTGTTTTTGTTATAGGGAAGTAGTATTTGGTTTTATACTAGATTGGTGGGCTATCTAGTCTCAGGTTCTTGGTCACTCAAGCAGTGATGGGTATATGTTTCATCTCCTAGAGTGGAACTTAAGTCAAATCTGATCAAATCTTTCCTTTAAAAAGGGAAATAGAGTAGATACTATCAATGGATGGATGAGGGGCTAGAATCAGAGAATCAAGAAGGATGAGGGAGTGGAAGTGGGGACAGGGGAGAGTATGGGGGAAGATAGCTAATAATAAGGAACATTTGAGGAGCAGTACAGCAATGTAAAGAATAGGTGAATGAAATGAAACATATCATGAGGAGACAGTTCCCTAATGGCCATCTTTTGTCATCAAATGAAGCTTTCAGTCCTGGGATTGGGATACATCTTATTGAGATGAAGTGTTGGCAAAAGGTTGAATCTGTAACAACCTAGACTGTTGCTAAGTTTATAGGTTACTTTCCACAAACTGATAGCATGTTCCAACTAGTGATGGCAACATCTACACAATTCACTGAGCATGGAGATATTTAGTAGGTGCCTGCAAAGATCCTTCAGTCCTACTTTCCAGACTCTTTGTATAGAATGGTGTTTTTAAAGATATCAAAATAGAAGCATAAATACAAACCCAACCACAAACCATTTGATTGAAAATGATGTACTACCTTTAGTTTATGCTAGTACCATGATGGCACAAAGCTTATGGGAGTAACCTGAAGTGCTAGTTTCTGGATATGCCATGCGACTTTACAAGTTATTTATTTATATATTCCATAGTAGGCAACTTTTAAATCTATTTTCTGAAGAAGACACAATTACTGATACTTAATTAATTACTAATTTTAAACTATATCGGATATGTTATGTTGATATATGGTGATTCTGGATGAAGACAATATTAGACATTCTTTGGCTGTGAATAATATTACTTATTTTCATATGAAACAGATGAACACTAGAGAAAAGTTTTTAAAATTTAAAATAGCCAACCTTAATAAATAGTTCTAGGAATGCCTTAGATAAGCTCTGTTAAGAACTTAAAGGGCATTCTGACCTTTTGGACTAATATCCACTTACCAGTGAGTGCATACTACGTATATTCTTTTGTGATTAGGTTACCTCACTCAGGATGATATTTTCTAGTTCCATCCATTTGCCTAAAAATTTCATGAATTCATTGTTTTTAATAGCCGAGTAGTACTCCACTGTGTAAATGTACTACATTTTCTTTATCCATTTCTCTGCTAAAGGATGGGTTTTTCCATCTTTTGACTATTGCAAAAAAGGCTGCTATGAACATAGTGGAGCATGTGTCCTTGTTATATGTTGGAACATATTTTGGGCATATTCCAGGAGTGGTATAACTGGGTCCTCAGGTAGTACTATGTCCAGTTTTCTGAGGAAACACAAGACTGATTTCCAGAGTGGTTATATCAGCTTGCAATCCTACCATCAATGGAGGAGTATTCTTCTTTCTCCACATCCTCACCACTATCTGCTGTCACCTGAGTTTTTGATCTTAGCCATTCTGACTGGTGTCAGGTGGAATCTCAGGGTCACAGTAATTTGCATTTCTTTGATGACTAAGGATGTTGAATATTTCTCTAGGTGATTCTTGGCCATTCCTCAGTTGAAAATTCTCTGTTTAGTTCTGTTCCCCATTTTTTAATAGGGTTACTTGGTTCTCTAGAGTCTAACTTCTTGAGTTCTTTGTATATATTGGATATTAGGCCTCTATTGGATGGAGGATTGGTAAAAATATTTTCCCAATCCGTGGAATTTGTTTTATCCTTTTGACAGTGTTCTTTGGCTTAAAGAAGCTTTGCGATTTTATGAGGTTCCATTTGTTGATTCTTGATCTTAGAGCATAAGTCATTGCTGTTCTTTTCAGGAACTTTTCCTCTGTGCCATGTGTTTGAGACTTTACCCCTACTTTCTCTTCTATTAGATTCATTGTATCTAGTTTTATGTGGAGGTCCTTAATCCACTTGGACTTGAACTTGCATTCTTCTATATGTTGACCTCCATTTGAACCAGCACCATTTGTTGAAAATTCTGGGTTTAATTTCCCCCCACTGGATGGATTTAGCTCCTTTGTCAAAGATCAAGTGACCATAGGTGTGTGGGTTCATTTCTGGGTATTCAAATCTATTCCATTGATCTACCCGCCTGTCACTGTACTCATACCATGCAGTTTTTATCACTATTGCTCTGTAGTACAGCTTAAGGTCCAGGATGGTGATTTCCCCAGAAATTCTTTTATTTTTAAGACAAGTTTTCGCTATCCTTGTTTTTTTATTATTCCAAATGAATTTGAGAATTGTTCTAAGAGTTGAGTTGGAATTTTGATGGGAATTACATTGAATCTGTAGTCACATGAGTTTTTTATCTTAGCCATTCTGACTGGTGTGAGGTGGAATCTCAGGGTTGTTTTGATTTTCATTCTCATGATGACTAAGGATGTTGAATATTTCTTTAGGTGCCTCTCTGCCATTCAAAATTCCTCAGTTGAGAATTCTTTCTTTAGCCTCCATAGGAAGAACAATAATGTCAACCAACCAGACCCCCCAGAGCTCCTATGGCACCAGACACATATGTACCCAAAGACTGTCTTATCTGGCATCAAGGGGAGAATAGGCCCTTAGTCCTGTAAAGTCTCTATGTCCTAGTGTAGGCTTATTTGAGGGCAAGGAAGTGAGAGTGTGTGGGTGGAGGAATACCCTCATAGAAACAGGGGAAGGGGAATGGGGTTGAGGTTTTCCAAGGGTGGGGAGGACTGGGAAAGTGGATAACATTTGAAATTTAAATAAAGAAAATATCCAATAAAAAATGTGCATAAAGAGAAGAAAAAAATAACTTTATTGGGCTGGGCTGGAGAGATGGCTCAGAGGTCAGGGTGCTCTTCCCAAAGTTCTGAATTCAATTCCCAGCAACCACATTGTGGTTCACAACTATCTACAATGTCATCTAATTCCCCCTTCTGGTATGCAACTGTACACTCAAATAGAATACTCATATACACAAAATAAATTAATCTTAAAAGGAAAACATAAAACCTTTGAAGTGCAATTCTTTTTATAAATCTCAGATACATGACTGGCTAAACAAAGAGAACAATGGATATACTAACCTGGACTTGGGAGAACCCATTATTCTTTAATCATATTTAAAAAACAAAAAACAGGCAACAGAAAATCACTAAGTGTAAATGAAATAATTTTTATTAGGGAAGAGCATACCTCTTGGTTATCCAGTACTGAAGGTAAGACCTAACAACATACATATGAATAAACTTATACCGATAGAAGATTTTGTCCATAAGTATTTAGGAACACATACATGTATATGGAACATGTAATAATAATTAATGAAGAAAGAAGTCATTATTTTGAAAAAGCACAAAAAGTTGTATATCAAGGGGTTTGTAGGAACAGTTAAATAGGAAAATAAATGATATATTATATTCTCAAAAAATGAAAAAATAAAAATTTTAACTATATTTCCTTGCTTAACACAATGAAACGTAAATCTAACCCTTTCAATGTACCTAGAGATATAATTATATATTTACTATATATATATCTACATTCATAAGTATTTTAACATTGATTAATTTATATATCTCAGCTTCCTGCATTTACTTAACTATGAGATTTGGAAACCTATTTAGTCTATTATTTTAAATTTATTTGTTTAATGGTTGGGTAATATTCAATCAAACAGAATGTCAGAATATTAAGAGCTGCTACTTATAAGCTTCATAAAATTATAGAAAAAATATGTATTTCTCCTTTTTCACATGTCACACTATTGTTCTTGTATACAATCAGCATTTATGAATACACAACTCTTAAATTTTAAAGGATTTATTTTTTAAACTAGCTAGATCTTTTAAGCCTTAGTAGAGGAATATAACTGTCCATTAGTAACCTGCTTATTGACCTTATCAACAATTAACAATCTTCTAATTTGAGTTAGTTTGTTAGAAAAAAAAGCACAAAAAGTTGTATATCAGAATTTGAAGTGGCACATGACTTTAATCCCAGCACTTGGAAGGCAGAGGCAAGCAGATCTCTGAGTTTGAGGCAAGCCTGGTCTATATAGAGTGAGTTCCAGGACAGCCAGGACTATATAGAGAAACCATGTCTTGAAAAACCAAAAAAAAAAAAAAAAAAAAAAAAAAAAAAGAAAAGAGTCTCATTTTAATTTGCATATTATACTCTGGATTGCTAAAATGCTTGGAAAATGTTACTTTGATGATTGAATATGGGATTTGAAATCCAGACACTATTGTGGATGTCAGCAAGTGCTGGCTGACAGGAGCCTGATATATCTGTCTCCTGAGAGGCTCTGACAGTACCCAACAAATACAGAACTAGTGGCTCACAGCCATCCATTGCACTGAGTATAGGGTCCCCAATGAAGGAGCTAGAGAAAGGACCCAAGAAGCTGAAGGGTTTGCAGCCCCTTAGGATGAACAACAATATGAACTACCCAGTACCCTCAGAGCTGCCAGGGACTAAACCACCAACCAAAGAGTACACATGGTGGGACTAATGGCTCCAGCAGCATATGTATAACAGAGGATGGCCAAGTAGGTCATCAATGGGAGGAGAGGCCCTTGGCCCTGTAAAGGTTTATGCCCCAGTAGGGGAATGCCAAAGCCAATAAGAGGGAGAGAGTGGGTTGGTGAGCAGGGGGAGCAGGGAGGGAACAGGGCTTAGTTTTTGTTTTTGTTTTTATTTTATTATTAATTTTTTGTTTTTGGAGGGGAACCCAGGAAAGGAGATATTGTATGATATGTAAATTAAGAAAATATCTAAAAAAATACTAGTAGTGATGTATTATTTTAAAATATACAGTTAATATGTTTGGAGTTATTTAAAATTTATATTGAGAAAAACATATGTATTTTCAGTATTCCTCTAGACAAGTATCTACATAAGACCATTCAATAGATTGTTGTTTTATATCAAACAACTTTCATAATACTCATTTTTATTGTTACAATATTTTATAAATTTTAAATAATATGACAAAAAAAGGTATTGTAGGTATTGAAGGGGTCTCTGGGAGAAGTTGGGTACAAAAGGGAAACAGGAATGTGATTTAATTCTATTTACTCAAAATATGTTTTTAAATGTTAATAATTTCAGATAAATTGAAATCATGTATCTTTTCTCATCATAATGCAATAAAACTTAAATCAATAAAAAAAGAAAATGTTATTTTGTCAAGTACATTTCTCAAAGTGCTAGTACCATTGGACTTTTACTTTTAGGATGGTTTATTGTCTTTTTTATAACATATTAATAAAAATTTATTCCATCTATATAACATGTTGTTCAGTTTGACAGGCAACATTTCACATGGCAGATTTTAAATAAAGTATTTAAGTTGTTCTTGTGCCAGAAATGTCATTTGAGTTTTTATAGCTTGAAGGTTATATATGAAGTTTATTAAATGTCACTCACTTCTATATATATTTTTAATACAACTCTTCATATGTATGTAACCTATTTCCCTCATTTTTTCCAGTCTATATGTTTATGTGCCCCACCATTATTTGGGATGTCTTATTATCACATAAAAGTCTATGAATTCATGGTATCCGAGAAATTATATGTGTACAAGTAACAATGTCCTTAGTAGATTGTATATACATTCACACACACACACATGCATACATGCACACAGATATATACATGTAACAAAAATGAAAAAGTCAAAATCATAAAATTATACTTTAGTTTCTCAAAAACATTAAATGATATTTTGTTATTGACATATTAAATGACATTTATTTTCATAGCTTGCCAAAATATGTTGTTTGCTATGACCATCAGGTATCTTTTCTCATTAACCCACATTAATATATAGGATATTTCCTTCAAGGTGAGTTTTTTCCTTTGCTGCAGAGATATTTTCTTAGGTGAGTCCAAAATTAGCTGACATATCTTAAACTAGTATACAAGAAATAAGAGCTTTTAAGTTGAGAATTTGTTGTTAAGACTGAGTGTA
>NW_022196912.1:1507023-1507475 GCF_008632895.1 Mastomys coucha | reverse complement strand
TGTCCAAAAAGGACACACAGGCCTAGGACAGCATATATCTGCCGAGACAGATTAAGCTGGTCCTTAAAATTCCTGTCCTCAGACATTCACAGGCCAGAAGGCTGAAGATTGATGCTCCAACGTTTTAAAGGGCTGTCCAGGTGTCCAGCAGTCTCTAATTGGCAATATTTCTAGAAGCGATGTTATGCTTCCCTGTATATTCTATTATTCAGTCATTCCTGGATTTCTGGTGGAGTTGAAAGACTATGAAAGTTAGAAGAGATGCAGGATAAGTCGTTAAGAAAAACTAGTGCAGGTGGTTGAGAAAGTGTTTTAAATGGAGAAAGAAAAGGAAAGTTAAAGAAAGACTGTGAAAGGGCATAGTGAACAGATAGAATGTTTAAAAGAGTCTTTGAAGATAGAATTTAGTGTGAGAGTCAGAAAGAATAAGAGGCTAGAGAGCTGCAGATAAA
>NW_022196912.1:1500310-1506556 GCF_008632895.1 Mastomys coucha | reverse complement strand
GTCATTGGGTGGTCGTGTCATCCCGAGACTTGAGTAAGGATCTCCCCAGTTCTGGGGGTCTTTCAATCTTTCAGAATGTTTTCTTTTCTAGTATTAACAATATTAAATATAAGTTTCTCTGAAAATTTTGAGACATTTTACAGAGTATTATCAGTCCAATTGACAGATTTTAAGATGATTTCTACTTATTACCACCTTTTGCTACTCATGGTCTTGCATAATATCCTTCTATTGCATGTTGTTGGGATGGCAGATTATGACAATGGTTATTTGATGTTTCTTTTGTGTTGATATTGTGTAAAGTTTTTATGTCTATCTTGGCTAGGGACTCTCTATACTACTGTTGTCAATTAAATGGCTGTATGTGGGATAGCCTCATGCAATACAGAACTTAGGATAATTCTTAGCGTACTGAAAGAAATCAGAGTTCAAACAATAATTGATCACTAAAAACCAAGTTTCATCAAATTTTTGTGACAGGAACCAGATGTTTCCCTAGGAGAGCGTCAGAAGAGACCTTAGCACCGAATAGTGCTTTACTTCTTGCTTTTTGTGATGGCCTGAAGCAAAGAGTATCCTTTTCTGGGCCCTTTGCTGTGGAGACCCATGCTGTAGTATATATGAATTGTTCTAAGACCACCTGTTTGGTCATTTGTTATGTAATATCAGATAACCAAAATATTTAAAAACACATTTCACATGACTTTGGGAATGAAATCCCTATTTATTCAAAGAAAACCACTTCAATTTTTGAATTATGATTTTTTCTTAGAATACTGACCTGTGGTAAGTTAGTCTCTTATGCTTGACAGAAAGTTGGATGGAACTACTATCCATCCATGCAGTTACAAGTATAGAGAATGAATACACATACCATGTTGCCAGAATTTTTGACACTTTTATAATTTTCCATCTATTTTATTGTGTCTCCTGAACCACATTTTATACATCTTTGTCTGGTGAAAGGATAGTAATAGATATTTAGAGGAACCTCTAACAATTATCTAATTACCAAGAACTTCAGGAGCAAGGCAGTGGTGGCAATTGCATGTGAGTTAGGGCTCTCCACTTCATAGTATGACCATCTTAAAGGATAATAAGTGTGTCAGTGAATCTGTGATAATGCAACATTGCTCAAGCCATTCAGTCAACTGAAATCATAAAAATTGGAAAGAATCACTAATATGGGTAATATAGCAAATTACTTATAATTTGGTTGAAAATCATTTACAGCTGTGCATACTGATCATTCTACTGAGGGTCCAGGAGACCCATGTGAAGACACTAAATACTGATGATATGGTAAGAGTTTGTCAGTTGTTCCATAACTGTGAAAGTGGGATAGCTCATCATATAGTTTCAGTAAGTAAGAAGTGTTACACGTTTCCAAGGTGAAACTGAGCAATTATCAAAGTGTCAAAACTGAAACTACTGAAGCTTTTAATTAAGAACTGCATAAAATGCTGATTAGAAATATTTGTTAGAGGGGCTCATGAGGCCATGTCTCTTGTTGAATGGTTTTTGGTTGCTCACGTTTTCTTCAATAGTGGAGCCACTGATAAGTTGTCTATAATCCAGATAATAAATCAGCACCTACCCTTTCTAAAACACCCTAATTAAGCTCAGGGGTCATTAACAATGCATGAAATTAGGTGAGGGACTTGTTGAAAAGAAGGGACCAAAGGGAATAGGAGGGGAATGAAGAGTTTAATGGTGGATGACTATAGGAAAAATACATTACAAATATGTGTGATATTGTCAAAGAATAAGTAAAAATATTTTAAATAAAATACTATTTATAACATATTTAATATCAGTGAAAAGAGAAGGTTATGGGAATATGCCATAGAGCATATGTACTCATTGATTCTAAGTCATTCATTGACCTTGCATGCCCTTGGATGGAAATGTGTTTTCCACAAATTCATAAACTTCATTAATGTCTAATTTTAGTAATTTGATATTGTGGAAAAAACACCCATTTTCCATTTATTTGTTCTATAATAAAAGCTTCAGTGACATCATTATTTGAAAACTGATTATTGAGTTATTTTAGTCTGTAGGTAAGAGCATATTTTAGATACAGCTACATCCCATTCTGTCTGTTTAGACAAAGCCTGGGGTCATGTTTGGCACAGAAGTAACCTGCATTCCAGTAGGTAAAATGTGTCTTGTAGCCACCAGCAGCTACTCAAACCTGGTTCCTGAAAGAGAGGCAGTGGCCTGGGGGAAAACAGGGGAATCGGAATGCAAGAGAAATAACTAGACCAAGTCAAAGGGTTACAATCAAGGTCCAATGTGTATTTCAGAATCTGAGAATATATAGGCAGGGAACCCATCCCCCAGTAAGCCAGGATCTTGTGACCTAATTAGCATCTTGTTTTTCTGTCCAGAAGGCAGGTAAAGCAGCTCAGCAGGGCATGGCTTCTAGCAGAAACTTCAGGAGAGGCAGAGAAGCAGCAGGACAAAAGGGCTTTCTTTATCTCAGGAACTCCACCCTAAGCAGGTTAGCTGCTCTGTGGCAAGGACAAAGTCTGGTTCAGCCCGCTTGAGTCTGGGGGAGATCACTGTGTCTTTGCCTTGAACCCACCACACTCATTCAACCACTGGTCCAAAGAGTATTCTCATATTACCATTTTTACCAAACAGTTATGCAAATTGTGATATCAGAATCTAACCAAATATTTTGAGAATTAGGGAAATGATTTAGCATTCTAAATGCTAGACAGAGTATCCTTGCAGCCTGGGAAAAGTCACACTGTCAAGTTTAAATAGTAATGTTAAGGAATTTTGATGACTTATGGAAAGACATTCAAAGGCTTTCAAAGAATCTGTCTTGATGAGATATCAAGTAACCATTTATTAGTGCTCTGGAAAGTGGTGGAATTAGACAATGATGAAGTGGCTTTTAGTAAGCTGGCTGGAGTTCATACAGTGGTTCAATGTGAAATTAATTGACCTCGGGGAAAAAGAGGTAAAGAAGTTGAGGCAGAAGAAATGGAAACACATAAGAAAACTAACAACAATAAGGCATTTGTACAGTCAGCACCAGCATACTGATGACAATTACAGGAAATAAGTAAAAATCAGAAAAAATAGGTGGTTTTGCTTGCCAAATGAGATGTAAAAAGAAAAGAAGAAAAATTCTAGTCAAAACTGGGTTTCCTCTGAACTACTCCATGTCAGCTGAATTTTCAGCCGATTGTGTATTAATGTTTTTTTCCCACCTTGTCCTAAGCCTTGTTTAGAAGTTGTTGACATTGTCATCATGGAAACCCTTCACCCAGCAGTGGAGGAGCATCAGTGGAGGAGATTCAGTGGAGGAGCATCGTCAGTGAGCAGTTCCCCAGAGCCTCAGATTAGGGTTGAGATTATTGAAATATAAATGAATAACTTTCCATACTTAAATAAATGGAATCATGTCAAAAAAACAAAAGAGAGAGAGAGAGAAAGAGAAAGAGAAAGAGACAAATCTGAGGGTACTGCATGAACATATGATTCAAAGAGGTAAATTTTAGCAAAAAGATAATTATATACAGGGCTGATCTATAAAGATGTTGAAAGAGGTGATTTTAATATTATTTTCCTATTTGTCATTGTTCACAGTTATATTTTCTAAAGAAATATTTGTGATGTATTAATTTCTACTAAAAACTTTCACATAGGAATATTTCCAGAAGTTGTTCTGAATTTTACCTTTTCTTTTTTGTAGTATTCCTTACTATGTCTTGTTTACATTAAAATTACATGCAGTAAGATGGTAGAAAAACAAAACAATATTAAGAGGAGAAAGCATTTAGGAGCATTGTTTTGTCATAAAGAAATGATAAGTCTGAACTAATGGGCTTAACGTGAGTTAAACACTATACAGTGTGTATATGCATGAATGTACTACATGGTAACTAAAAATATTCTTAGGCTTTTTATGTATTTATTAGTTAAAAATTAATATAATTTTAAAAACATTGCATCTGATTCTTGCATTCTACCACAATGAAATAAAAGACTGGATTACTCCACAGATTTAAGCAGCAAGTAAGAAGAAAAAGGAGAAATCAAAATGGAGCTTGAAGTAGTTGGTCACATGATATCCACAGTGAAGTAGTAGTGAACAAGGATGTATCATGCCCCCCCTCTGTAATTTAGATGGAAGAATCTTTGAAAGCCTGTGAATATCTTCTCATAAGTCATATATTTATAGTCCAGCATCCCATGGCCAGGAAATACTTCCATCCACAGGTAAGGTGGCTCTTTACACATCAATCAATAGGTCCATCTATCAAGTGACTTTGGATTCTGTCAAATAAATATTTAACACTAGCTATTATAAATTGGAAAGAAAAGAGACAGGACTCAATCTTATGATTACCCAGTTTATTGCATTGATTCCAATCTCAAAGTTGAAGACACATTGCTAACGGTATTAAAAGATCAAGAAAGTAGCAGACCAGTCCACTGTAGGAAACAGAGACTAAATCTGAGAAAAATGATTGAGAGTTCTTGTCAGGTCATGTGTTCCCTGATGCCACAGCACCAGGCACTGGGTGTCGCCAGGCGGTGAGCAGAATGAAAGGAATTAGAGAGAATGACCCAGGTCCTGCCAAGGGTCTGGTACTTTGGTCAGTGGACACGGATGTCTGTCCACTTGCCCTGCTCCACTGGATGGGAGTTGGTATCCCAGTCCTCAGGGAGAGGAGTGGGGAACAGCTGCGGGGGGATCCTTGGGTCTTATGGAGGCAAAAGACACAGGTTCTAACCCCTGGGATCTCAGGCAATGCTGGACATGGTAGAGGAGATGAGAATGAATTGGAGGCCACAGAGCAGCTCAGTCCACTCTGGGGCTGAAGGGAATGAGGGGGCAGGGAAATGAAGAGGTCTCCTAGTGGTTCTGGCGCAAGCCGGCACACAGGAATTCTTGGTCCGGTCTTGTGGCTGCAAGTGCTGGGATTACACAGTGCATCTAGTTGAAGGGAGGCAATGCATGGTCATAAGGTGTTTTATTATAGAAAGGAGAGAGAAAGAAGATTGTAATGTAGAGGCAGGCTATGGCCACATGGAGAGAGAGGGAAGGGAGGAGGAGAAACTAAAGAAGAGTAATAGAATAAGAAGGAAGAGAGAGAAGATGATGAAGAAGAAGAAGATGAAGAAGAGGGAGAAGGAGAAGGAGTAGAAGGAGAAGGAGAAGGAGGAGAAGAAGAAGGGAGGGGCAATCCACTCCTTACATGGTGGGCTGGACTACTTGTCTGTGGGGTGGGGCATACCTGGCTGTGGTCAGTTGACTCAGGGTGGAGTCCAGCCAGAATGCTTAGAGCTTGGGGCATTATCTACGTGATAGATAGCACAGGGTAATGGAGTTGGAGGACCCTTGGAGTCAGCCATCTGTGTCTGGGAGGGTGTCTCCACTGTTCTGTCCCTGTGGAATCTTTCCCTCAGTTTCTGGAAGTTAAGATTCATTCAACTAAAACACAGAATGCATTTAATGTCCCAACAAGTTCTTAAGAGGGTTCTTCTTCAGTAGTGTAACCCAGGATCAGAAAAACAATTACTGAAGGTTTCCTCTCATGAAGATCCTGGCTTTAAGTCTTATGTGTATTTTCTGTCTGCAAGCAGTAGGTAGAGCCCAGGCAACTATGGAGGAAACAATTAAAGATAGTAAGAAGCTTTAAGGAAGGGGAGGGAGAAAGCAGAAGGCAGGAAAAGTTGCAAATGGGAATGTGGGCTGTGGAGATGGCAAGAGGGATGATTGGAGATGTAGGAAGAACCAACCAGAACTGTTTACAAATATTGTACTGAAGTTTATTATCTCTCTGTGCTAATTAACAAAGAAAAAAGAAAGAAAAGCCCACACTCTTCAAACTTAGAGTTTGAAATTGATGCTTGCAATTTTATTCCACTTGAAATTGGATAGCCTTTATTTTCCCTCTTGAAGAGCTATTTTAAGTAAGTGGAATAAACAACTCTTTTTCTTGCCCATTAGGTTTCTTTGTTAGTTTCTCCATCAAGTCAATGCTAACCATTCAGCCATGGGTTGGTTTCTGGGTTATCTAGTTTGTCTTTGGCTATTTTCTCTCTTCCAAGTTCTATACCTAACTTGTGAGTTCTCTCTACCTTCCGAAGTGTACTATGGTCACATATCTCTACTTATTCTGAGAACTCTACTGTATTTGTTACCATTTTATTCTTTTTTTTTTTATTTTAGATATTTTCTTTATTTACATGCTAATTTCTCCTTTCCCAGTTTCCCCT
>NW_022196912.1:1479215-1494228 GCF_008632895.1 Mastomys coucha | reverse complement strand
TTTATTCGATATTAGAATGGCTACTCCAGCTTTTTTCTTGGGGCCATTGGCTTGGAGAATTGTTTTCTTATCCATTTTATTCTTTTGAATCAAATTTATAAACATAATACATACAGAAGCTACAATAATACTCCTTGTAGGGAAATTTAATCATATCCATAATTCATAGGAGAAGAAATTATCTTCTGTACTTTATTAAGTGCATCTAATTCATGTTTTCACTTTTAAATATTATGAGAAATGCCTTGTAAATAAAAGCAATATAAATGACATGCTCAATTTAATCTTATATTTTATGAAATTTACTAGTATTTTATTGTTGATATTAGAAATACTCTTGGTTTTAAGTATTAAAGTCACAAAATTGAGAAATGTTCTTGTAGTAACTTTCTGTCAATTTATATATAAATCTGATATTACTTATAATTATAGCTCTGTTTCCTTTCCTTATTTTTTTTCATGATTTTTAAATACTACTTACTGTAAGAACTTTTATATACTATTAAACAGAAGTGGTAATGCTGGTAAATCTAGCCTCAATCTTAGCTTTGGAAGCAGTGATCTGAAATACTGATTCTTTGAAGGATTATTTGCAGATAATGGTACATTCAGCATTTTGTGCCATGTTTTCTCTCTCCAAATATGAACAACACACATCCAAGAGTTTAGAATACTCTCTGTATTGAATACATATGAATTTCTCTTGTTTTAACTCCCCAAATAGCACAGAGCTTAATGCTTAGTCACATAATATTTACATTGTATTAAATGTTCTAAATTAGCTTAGGGATAATTTGAATTGTTCAAGAAGATGTGTGTTGATTACATGCATAGGCTGCTATGTTAGTTTCTGCAACATGCTCGAGCTTCTGTCAATTTTGGTCTTGCAAGAAGCTTTGGAATGAAGTTCTGGGGATCAGAAGAGTCAGTGAGGTTTGCTTTCTGAATCTCATTGTTCTGACATTCACAACTCTACAGTAGGTTACAAAGCCACTCTTTTTTATTGTGGTGGTTTTAGTTTGCTGAAGCTTTATGTATTCTACTGGGTGTCAAATAGCTTTCTCATGTATAAATATGGTTTTATTTTCAATTATTTGATCCTACATTTCTTTGCTGTCCTAAGGATTTTACTCTAGCATATCTTTTATTGTTTATGTTTATATTCTTCAGAATATTTTTATGACTTATTTTCTAACAATAGGAAACTGTTCCTATACATTAGGATTACTCCTAAAATGCACATTTTCTGCAGTGTCATGATTTCTTATTTTGCTCCTCAGCTCTATGTTGTATATCTGTGTATGTGGTATGCTTATGTGTACTTATGTTTATACACGTTACTGTGCATGCAGACTTCCTAACTCGGTATCGGTATTTTTTATTGAGAGCTCTACACCTTATTCCTTGAGGCAGAGTCTCTCAGTTCCCATTTAAGCTAGTCTAGTAAAGAACTTCACTTCAGGGAACCTAACTGTATGACTTTTGGCAGTAGAATTGTTGCTGTATATACCAGACACTTGTGTAGGTGCTCGAAAATCTGAACTCTGATACCCAAACTTGTTAAAGAAGTGTCTCACCTACTGAGGTATCTCCTCAATCATATTTCTCACAAGTAGTACTGGGCATGTTAGAAGTGAAGAGTACAATTTAGTGTCATATGTTAGTGATATGAATTAACCCCATGTGAGTCTGGAATATACACTTACTCTGGTTCCTGTGTTCCCTTGATTTTACTTCTGTTTACACTGAAACTGGGATGAGTCATTTTGTTCAGTGACAACATAGTCACTGTGTCTAAAATTGATAGATATTTGGAGATAAATAAGCCATATTACAGTACTTTTTCTAATGTTTTCATTGAAGCCACTCAATGCTTATTTACTCTAGACTTGCCTCAACCACATCTATTTTGTCTGCCTTCCACGATTGTTTTGTCTCTCTCTATGTGTTTGCTGTGTATGTTTTTACTACTTTTATTATATTGGATTAAAATACTGTATGTATAGCTGGGCAGTGTTGACATACCCCTTTAATCTCAGCGCTTGGGAGGCAGAAGCAGGCAGATTTCTGAGTTTGAGGCCAGCCTGGTCTACAGAGTGAGTTCCAGGACAGCCAGGGCTATACAGAGAAACCCTGTCTTGAAAAACCAATATATATAATTTATACCGGTAAAAGTATCACTTTCATAGAGCTGTAAGAAAGGAATATATTTTAAAATGACTATTCTTCTGAGAAATCACTGCAGGAACCAGATAGGTGGTTTGAATGGTTAAAAAGAGATTTTGGTGAGCAGACACATTTAGAGAACTGGGAGATCATATACATATGCAAGTAAAGCAGGATATTCCACAGAGGGAATGTAAGTGAATCACTTTTGTTTAGGATATAATTTGCCTGTCTGCAGGCAAGAATCATTTTTGCATTTTTATAAGCTACATCTACAATGTAAAGACAGCCTCTGTATAAACAGAATTCAGTAACCCTATAAGGTGTTCTCCAGTGTTTTTTAAATATGCTGAAGTGTAGAGTTATTCTACCCTGGGTTCTATATTCCCTGTTATTGATTCTTCAGTTAATCCTCAGAGAGCAAAATAGTTGCCTATGCTGATTCATCACTTTGTGACTTGAAGACTAATTTCCACAAGCTTATTATTATTTCTTACATTCTACATATCAATATTGGATAAGTTTTTTGAAAACTGTAAAACTTTTGTATACTTTAGGACATATGGAATCTATACTACAGTAACTTTAAATCATGAATTATGTAATACTTTTATGCTTGTCATTTATTTTGTTTTAGTTTGAGGAACAATATAATTTTTCCACATTCTGACAACTTTAACTACTGCATTTTTAAACATCTTGACATAATACTAAGATGTAAAGATTTTAAATTTTCATTCAGTATTAGGTAGATACTGTTTTAAGCTTGTAAGTATTTTACAAAAACAAGAATGATAAATATTATTCTGAATGCTGTAAATTCTCAGATTTATAATCAGTATGATATATTACATATTGAATATCATTGTTTGCTGATTCATATTTTGTTTCATGGACTTAGTGCCTTTAATGTTTTGATGTGGTAGATATCAGTCATAAATGCTAATGAAGCCCTTGCTTACATTTTTTGTTTTGCATTTAATGTAAATTTACTCCCCTTATCAAATATGCTAATGAAAGCATAATTTGCATATATGAAATTAACTCATATATATGAAGACAGTAAATGCCAGATCAAAGTTTTTTTTTTTTTTTTTTTTTGAGACAGGGTTTCTTTCTGTAGCCTTGGCTGTCCTGGAACTCTCTCTGTAGACCAGGCTGGCCTTGAACTCAGAAATCCGCTTGCCTCTGCCTCCCAAGTGCTGGGATTAAAGGCATGCGCCACCACCGCCCTGCTCAGTTCAAAGTTTTAATAGAAAGAGAAATACAACATAAATGATGAAGTGTACTGATCATGATTATCATCTGTCTTCTCTGATCATCCCAAACATTTTCAAATGTCTCTTAGTCATGTATGAATAAATTACTGTCCAACGGTCTTATGGCCATCTCTTCTGTTTGCCATCCCTACTATTCTAAAAGATGAGCATGCACTACATAGCTGAGTTTGTTTTCCTGTTTATCTCTACAGCAAGATGGAAAAATAAACCTTAAACAAGGAAAATAAAGAAAGTGCTGTTTAGAAAGCATAATAAATAGTGTTGACTACATCTTTCTTTTATTTAAATGCAAATACTTTATCTTGCTGAAGCATTCACTTTCCATTTCAGAAGCAATTACTGATTGTGCACAGCTGTACTCCACCTCTCAATTGTCAATAATGTACTATTTCAACCATAGAAAAATTATTCTTTAACTGTATAGCCATAGTATTTTTAGATGTACTAGCAGCATTTTCTGTGTGAAAAGTTCTACTGTATTACAGTTCCAACTGGTTTCTGCTGCCTCAATAAATTGTACAAAAGTTATGTGATTAAAGATAAAGTTTCCAAGGCAGATGCTCCAGTCATTTTAAGTGTTTCTTCTATATGTTCACATTGAAGCTACTATAACATTTGTCTTGCTAAATTTGTCAGTGTCTTCTTTCAAGCCCTCAAGAAATATTCTCCTCCAAAAATTATATTAATATGTGTTTAATATGTAATCCACTTATTACTTGTCTTCTTGAAGACAGATGCGATTTTTAGGATAATATAAATTTATGAATGCTTACATGTAGCTTTTTAGGTAGTCCACTATAATAGTACCAAGGAAAGAACTTCAGGCCCTTTCCATAATTAAGTACAAAGGAATCTCAGGGTAATTTCATAAATAAGTATAAAATCTGCTCAGAGGTTTATAAAGTTCTTCCTTATATGCAGAGCTGGCAGAGAGGAAGAAAATATAAGGGGAAATAGCATGGCTTCTCTTCAACATTAAGAACAACATATAAAGCTGCGGTATTTACATAGGGCACTGTTGGTGGCATGCATGCACATATTAGTCCACAGAACTAGTTCTCAGAAAGCAAGAGCTTCTAGAGAAACAGCTATGAACAAAACTGATGATTGTTACAAGGATTAAGATGTTGTAACTAGAGGTGAGATTGCCATTTTCTCTCTGGTGACTTTCTAAGGCAGGACTAAGTGGGAGACTTATCAGGCAGATTTTTGAGAATTACACCAGACTTCTCACCAGAGACTGTGAAAGCCAGAAGATCCTGGGCTGATGTCATACAGACCTTAAGAGAAAGCAAATGCCAGCCCAGACTACTATACCCAGAAAATTCTCAATTACCATAGATGGTGAAAACAAAGTATTCCACGAGAAAACCAAATTTACACCATATATTTCTACAAATACAGCCCTTCAAAGAATAATAAATGGAAAACTAAAACACAAAGAGGGAAACTATATCATACAAAAAGCAAGAAAGTAATCTTTCACCAAAACTTGAAAGAGATAGGCACATGAACAGAAGAAGTCCAACTCTAACAACAAAAATAACAAGGAGCAATATTTTTCCTTAATATCTATTAATATCAATGGACTCAATTCTCCAATAAAAAGACACAGACTATCAGACTGGTTACATAAACAGGACCCAACATTTTGTTTCATACAGAACACCAACCTCAGTGACAAAGATAGATACTACCTCAGAATAAAAGGCTGGAAAACAATTTTCACAGCAAAGGGTCCCAAGAAACAAGGGGGAGTAGCCATTCTAATATAGAATAAAATCAACTTTCAAGGTAAATTGATCAAAAAAGATAAGGAGGGACACTTCATACTCATCAAAGTTAAAATCTACCAAGATAAACTCTCAATTCAAAACCTCTATGCCCCGAATGCAAGGGCATCTACATTCATAAAATAAACTTTATTAACACTCAAAGCACATATTGAACAACACACAATAATAGTGGGAGACTTCAACAGCCCACCCTCTGCAATGGACAGATCATGGAAACAGAAACTAAACAAAGACACAGTGAGGCTAACACAAGTTATGAAACAAATGATTTAACACATACCTATAGAACTTTTTATCCTAAAACAAAATGATATACCTTCTTCTCAGCACCTCAGGGTACCTTCTTCAAAATTGAGCAAATAATTGGTTCCAAATCAAGCCTCAACAGACACAAGAAGATTGAAATTATTCCTTGCATCCTATCAGATCACATTGGGCTAAGGCTGCTCCTCAATAACAACATGAACAATAGAAAGCCCATATACCCATGGAAGCTTAACAACACTCTACTCAATGATAATTTGGTCAAGGAAGAAATAAAGAAAGAAATTAAAAACTTTCTAGAGTTTAATGAAAATGAAGCCACACATACTCAAACTTATGGGACATAATAAAAGTAGTCCTAAGAGGAAAACTCGTAGCTTTGAGGGCCTCCAGAAGGAAACTGGAGAAGGCATATACCAGCAATTTGATAGCATAACTGAAAGCACTAGAACAAAAAGAAGCAAATTCACCCAAGGGAGTTGAAAGCAGGAAATAATCAAACTCAGGGCTGAAATCAACCAAATAAAAACAAAAAGAGCTACACAAAGAATCAACAAAACCTGGAGTTGGTTCTTTGAGAAAATCAACAAAATAGATAAACCCTTAGCCAGACTAACTAGAGGACACAGAGACAGTATCCTAATTAACAAAATCAGAAATGCAAAGGGAGACATAACAACAGACATTGACGAAATCCAAAAATTCGTGAGTTCCTACTACAAAAGCCTATACTCAACAAAACTGGAATACCTGGAAAAAATGGACAATTTTCTAGAAAGATACCAGGTACCAAAGTTAAATCAAGATCAGATCGATGATCTAAACAGTCCTCTATCTGCTAATCAAATAGAAACAGTCATTAATAGTTTCTCAACCAAAAACAAAAAAAAAAACAAAAAAAAAAACAAAAAAAAATCCCAGGACTAGATGGGTTTAGTACAGAGTTTTATCAAACCTTAAAAGAAGACTTAATACCGATACTCCTCAAACTAGTCCACAAAATATGAACAGAAGGTACTTCACCCAATTAGTTCTATGAAGCCACAATTACTCTTATACTTAAACCACACAAAGACCTAACAAAGAAAGAAAACGTCAGACCAATTTCCTTTATGAATATTGATACAAAAATATTCAACAAAATTCTTGCAAACCAAATCAAAGAACACATCAAAATGATCATCTACCATGATTAAGTAGGCTTCATCTCAGGGATGCAAGGATGGTTCAATACATGGAAATCCATCAACGTAATTCATTATATAAACAAATTCAAAGAAAAAATACCATATGATCATCACATTAGATGCTGAGAAAGCATTTGGCAAAGCATAACATCCCTGCATGATAAAAGTCCTGGAAAGATCAGAAATTCAAGGCCCATACTTAAACATAGTAAAAGCAATATACAGCAAACCAGTAGCCAACATCAAACTAAATGGAGAGAAACTTGAAGCAATTCCACTAAAATCAGGGACTAGACAAGGCTGCCCACTCTCTCCCTACCTATTCAATATTGTACTTGAAGACAACAAAACGAGATCAAAGGGATATGAATTGGAAAGGAAGAAGTCAAATTATCCCTATTTGCTGATGATATGATAGTATACTTAAGTGACCCCAAAAATTCCACCAGAGAGCTCCTAAACCTGATAAACAACTTCAGCAAAGTAGCTGGATGTAAAATTAACTTAAGCAAATCAGTGGCCTTCTACACAAAGGATAAACAGGCAGAGAAAGAAATTAGAGAAACAACACCCTTCCCAATAGCTACAAATAATATAAAATACCTTGGTGTGACTCTAACTAAGCAAGTAAAAAAATCTGTTTGACAAGAACTTCAAGTCTCTGAAGAAGGAAATTGAAGAGAATCTCAGAAAATGGAAATATCTCCTATGCTTGTGTATTGGCAGGATTAATATAGTAAAAATGGCCATCTTCTCGAAAGCAATCTACTGATTCAATGCAATCCCCATCAAAATTCCAACTCAATTCTTCATGGACTTAGAAAGAGCAATTTGCAAATTCATCTGAAATAGCAAAAAAACCTCTGATATGGAAAACTAATCTCAACAATAAAGGAACCTGTGGTGGAATCACCATCCCAGACCTTAAGCTGTACTACAGAGCAACTGTGATAAATCGTGAATGGTATTGGTACAGTGATAGGCAGGTAGAACAATGGAGTAGAATTGAAGACCCAGAAATGAACCCACACACCTATGGTCACTTGATTTTTGACAAAGGAGCTAAAACCAACCAGTGGAAAAAAGACAGCATTTTCAACAAATGGGGCTGTCTCAACTGGCAGTTAGCATGTAGAAGAATGCAAATCGATCCTTTCCTATCTTCTTGTACAAAGCTCGAGTCCAAGTGGATCAAGGACCTCCACATAAAATCAGATATACTGAAACTAATAGAAAAGAAAGTGGGGAAGAGCCTCGAGCTCATGGGCATAGGGGAAATTTTCCTGAAAAGAACACCAATAGCTTATGCTCTAAGATCAAGAATTGACAAATGAGACTTCATAAAATTCTATAAGGCAAAGGACACTGTCAATAGGACAAAACAGGAACTAACAAATTGGGGAAAGATCTTTACCAATCCTATATCCGATAGAGGGGCTAATATCCAATAGCAAGAATCTAGACTCCAGAGAACCAAATTACCCTATTAAAAAATGGGGTACAGAGCTAAACAATGGATTCTCAACTGAGGAATACTGAATGGCTGAGAGGCACCTAAAGAAATGTTCAACATCCTTAGTCATCAGGGAAACAAATCAAAACAACCCTGAGATTCCACTTCACACAAGTCAGAATGGCTAAAATCAAAATAGGCAACAGCAGTCGCTGGAAATGATGTGGATAAAGAACACTCTCCCACTGCTGGTTGGATTGTAAGCTGGTACAACCACTCTGAAAATCAATTTGGCAGTTATTCCGAAAATTGGACACAGTACTACTTGAGGACTCAACTATACCACTCCTGGGCATATACCCAGAAGATGCTCCAACATGTTCATAGCAGTCTTACTTATAATAGCCAGGAGCTGGAAAGTATCCAGATGTCCTTCAACAGAGGAATGGATACAGAAAATGTGGTACATTTCCACAATGGAGTACTACTCAGCTATTAAAAATGGTGGATTCATGAAATTCTTAGGCAAGCGGATAGAATTAGAAAATACCATCCTTAGTGAGGTAACCCAAGGGAACATTTTGAATCTCCTCCCGAAGGGAAAACAAAATAGTCACCTGAGGTAAATTTAGCTAGGGAACTTGGGGGGGAAGAGTTGGTGAGGAAGGGAATGTGGATGAGGAGCAGAAGGATAGTAGTGAGAATGTAAATCAGGGGTGACATCTCTCAGACTAACTGGAGGCTAGGCTGAAGGAAGATCCAGAGGGTCTATGGGTGTGGCCCTAACTGATATTCCTATCAGCAAGGGATATAGAAACTGAAGTGGCCACCTTCTACAGCTAGGTATGACTTCCAGTTGAGGGAATGGGGACATCAACCCATCCACAGAATATTTAACCAAAAATTATTTTGCCTACAAGATGGAACAAAATAATACAAGGGAGAAAGATGGAACAGTCCAATGAATGCCTGGCCCAACTTGAGACCCATCCTATGGCACAGAGCCAAGCCCTGATAATATTAATGATACTCTACACTTGCAGACAGGAACCTAGCATAGTTGTCTCCAGCAGCTGATGGCAACAGATACAGAGACCTAAGCCTAAACATCATGGGAGCTCATGGAATCTTGTAGAAGTGTAAGCGATATAATTGGGGGAGCTGAAGGGGTCAAGGACACCACAAGAAGACCTACAGAGTCAACTAGCCTGAACCCATGGAGGTTCACAGAGACCTAACTGCCAACAAACGAGCATTGATGGACTGGACCTAGACCCCTCACATGTGTAGCAGATATATAGCTTTGTCATCATATGACTCCCCTAACAATTTTAGTGGGTCTGTCTCTCACTCTGTTTTCTTCCCTGTATCCTCTTCTCTTAACTGGAATGCCTGGTTGGGTGATTATAAGCTTAGTCCTGCTGCAACCAGATATTCCATGACAGGCTCTTACCGAAGGGGGCTTTACCACCTGTGAGGAGAAAGAGTAAGGACAATGGGTGGAGGGACTAGTAAGTGTGGGACTGGGAGGAGAGTAGGGAAGGATGATACAATAGCAATGTAAAATGAATAAATAAATTATTGAAAAAAGATGACTAGTAGCCCTCAATCCAACCACAATACTGACACATATGTTTCAGATAATCTGAGGTAATTCAAGGTGAAAATCTCTACTAGGCAGTTTGTTAGACTTTTATATGTAACAGAACATAGACATACTCATTTTCTAAATCATACTTCAACCCAGGATTTGGTCTATACAATTATGCTGTAGAGCTAAAGGTGCACCCTATATACATTGAGTTACTGAAAATAATCTTTATAATGTTCCTTTAATGAAAACCATAAGTACATGTGTGACCAAAACCAGAAAAATATGATTTAGAGTATCTTAGACAATTTTGTGCACTTGGGGAATCCTTGTATGTTATTTAAATAAAATCAATTGTTTAAATCAGCTCACATCACAATAATTTCAAAATATGTCTGTGTGTATGTGTATGTGTACAGATTCTAAAATTACACATTATATAATGTGTAATTATAAAATGTGTAAATATAAAAGAGATTTAAAAAAATCTCTTTTAGTTAAGGCAATGCCAGGACATATTAATATCTACATTTCATTTATCATATATGTTTTCATATCTTTATTGACTATGTGGATAACTTTGCAAAATATCAATTTCCTCAAATTAGTCAGTGGTCCTTACTTTATATGACTAATTGTGAATACTGAGCCAAAGGTGGAATGCCTGCATTTGACCACATTACAATTAATTTAAAACTGAGTTCAAGAAAGAATGCTTTATGTGTCACATGATGGCCCAACAAGTAAATATGGGCCAACAAATGGTCAAAGTCTAATTGAGTCATTTTCTGCATAAAGTCTTTGATGTCAGCTGACTAATTTTTGAAAGCACTGTAAAGACATTAACATTCTTTTTTTTTAAAGATTTATTTGTTATTATAAATAAGTACACTGTAACTGTCTTCAGACACACCAGAGGAGGGCATCAGATCTCATTAAGGATGGTTGTGAGCCACCATGTGGTTGCTGAGATTTGACCTTTGGAAGAGCGATCAGTGCTCTTAACCACTGAGCCATCTCTCCAGCTCTGACATTAGCATTCTTTAAAAGATAATATATTGGTGCTCTTAATTTTCTTTAAACCTCCTCTATAGTCATTGTCTGTTTTATTCATCATTAGGGAAATTATTTGTCCTCACCTAGTCACTGCTTTATCCCAGCCCCAAACCCCAGAAGGTATTTCCAGAAAATCCACAGTCCACTTTGGTCAGGAAACAGGTAAGCAGAACTACCGTCTCCTCTTCTTCAGCTTCTCCAGATGAGTCCCTCACTCTCATCTTTATCTCTGCAGCATGTGTTCTTTCTCTCTGTTCCCATTCCCATTGGATGATTCTGATCTTCCACTCCTAACCTCCCACCCTCACTTATTGCTTTATCTTAGTCCCCAACTCTAACTAACAGGCAATTCGTGGAAACCCACAAGCCAGTCTGATCAGGGAAAGCAGCTAGGCTAAGTGGAGATCTTCATGACTTCCTCCATTTCTCCAAGGCCAATCTTCTAATTTCTGCAGTAAACTTTCAGATATGGCCTTTCCTCACTCTCTGGCCCATTCTTAGAGATCTAAGCAGATTATGCTGGAATAACTTGCTTTTTTACCTTCAATGGATACCTTTACACCCTTTCCTAATCCATCTATTCTTGAGTGTCAGCTCCTAGTACATAGAAGCATATTTAACTTGAATCATTCTTGGCCATGCCTGCCTGAGTCCAGCCCTGGCAGGATTCAAAACCCAAAGGAGTAGTTGTGGAATAGGAAAAAGAAGATCAGACCAAGAGGTGCAGCTCACACACTCTGGTACTGAGACAAATCAAGCCATCTTTATTTATACATCTATTCATGTCATAGTTGAAAACATTTCACATACATTTTCTCATGCACAATCTCCTTTAAGAACTTTTTATGTTTAACAATAATGAGCACACTATACTTTTCCTTTCCTTCACCATCTCAATCCCCACAGTTTCCTGTTAATCTATTAATTGTATCAAGAAAGAGGAAACAGCTTCAACAACCAATTCATATCTACCCAGAACATTGGTATATAACCAAGTTACCATGGTTGGCAACAATTGTGGTTATAGTATATAGAGGTGATAAGCTATATACCCAAAAAATGGTAATTTGATTATTGATACCTACCATCTTCAAATATCCTCATCAGGAGATCTAATTTCTCTAATGCTCAGGCCTCTCAGCAAATTCATAACCTGAGTCTGTTCCTCATTCTTGCTTGGCTTATCTCTGAATGGTTCTATAACCAATGATTAAGCATGACCTTTCTAACCTTTTGATAAAAATATAGCTGTTGTTTGGAAAAGGTTGATGGGCAAATTATTGTCAGATCCATGCTTCCATTAAGAAAGAACTTCGGGAAATTAGTTTATGTACCAAGACAGGCCCTCATATTGACTCAACTGAATCACTAATATTAACTAGGAATAGTTATCTGCTCCATTTCCATAGTCCTCAGAGATAAACACCAATGAATCACAGTCCAAGTTTTCATTTTTGGGTTCTGGGGAAATTTCTGTCACAAGCAAAATGAAAGTAAATTTCCCAATGGCTTTTGTAGTAAATATTATTTGGGGGTTTCTACCCCATATTAGATCACTTAGTTCACAAATATAAAACACAAATAATAAGCTGTAAAACATTAGAGCAGATATTAACCGTCTATGCTATTTTGTGAACTTCTTTGACAATAAGTACAGCTATCACTTGCCATGATCTGCCTTAATAGCTCTTACTCCAGCAGTCCAACCTTCACAGCCATTCACTCATGAATCAGCTATCCCATGCTACAGAACTGTCTTCTCTCTTCTTCTCATTGAGGTCTGTGCTTCAGATATCAACAACTTGCTTCATAATTTTCTCAGTTTCAGTTGCCTTGTAGCCAAAATAAAAGGACAATTAATAATAGATAGGAAAATATGTCTCCATAAGAATTAAAGCAACCTTTTCACTGTAGATCCTGAGTATTGCAACATAGCTGAAGCATAATACAAAAGACTTTAAATCAGCCTGTATGAATGTTAGAAATACTTTAAAAAATTAATAAATCTCTTAAAAATATATAAAAACACAGGAAAGCAGTAGAAGGAAAAGAACAGAAGTGTTCAAAACCTGAAAGTGGAAAAGAATAAAAAAAAAACCCTACAAACTGAGGAAAATCTGGAAAGGAAAAATTTAGGAACTCAAAGAGAAACTTCAGAGACAGTCCATACAAATGTAATATAAGAGATGGAAGACTAAATCTCAGGCACTGAAGACTTAATCAAAGAAATGCATACCTTGGTGCAAAAAAAATGTTAGCTTTAAAATAATACAGGCACAAAACATCCAGGAAATAGGACACAGTATGAAGAAACCAAATAAGGATAAAGGGAATAGAGGAAGGAGAAGAAATTCAGGTCAAAGGTACAGAAAACATTCTCAACAAAATCATAGAAGAAAAAATTTTCTCAGCCTAAAGAAGGAAAAGCCTGTCAAGTACAATAGACAATACACCGAATAGAGTGGATAAGAAATAAAATTCCTGTTGACATACAATAGACAAAATATAAATGTACAGAACCTAGAAAGAATGTTAAAAGCTATAGGTGAAAAATACCAAGGAACATATAAAGGCAGAACTATCAGAATAACAACTGACTTTTCAATGGAAACTGTAAAATCAGGAAGGGCTTGGACCTATGTCCTACAGGCACTAAGAGACCCCAAATGTCAGCTCAGATCACCTGCTCTGTAAAATGTTCAATCACAGTAGATGGAGAAAATCAGGCATTCTGTGACAAAGTCAAATTTAAGCAGTGTCTATCTAAAAATCCAGCCCTAATGATGTCATTAGAAAAAAAATCTCTAATTTAGTGAGGTTAACTAAAATGAAGAAAACACAAAGAATTAATAATCCCCAGACCATTAATCCAAAAAATAGGAAACACACACACATTCACACACACACACACACACACACACACAAACTACCTCTACCACCATGAACAACAACAACAGAATAATAAGCAACAACAAACACTGTTCATTACTATCTCTCAACATCAGTAGTCTCAATAATCTAATAAAAAAAGAGAAGTGGCTAAAAGAATAGGTTAAAAACACTATCCATCTTTTTACTAAGCACAGGAAACATACATTACCATCAAGAATAGACATTAAGTCATGATAAAAGGATGAAAAAAGACATTCTAGACAAGTACACCTATGAAGCAAGCTGACGTTGCAATCCAAAACTAATGGGAAGAGATAAGGAAGAATGCTGAATATTTATCAAAAAAAATCCACAATGGGGTCTTTACAAGTCTTAACAATTATGTATCAAACACAAGTTTGATAAAAGAAACACTATTACAGCTGAAATCACTTATTCCCACTCAGCTTGGGCAATGGGAGCATCATTACTTCACGTTCATCAATAGAATAGCAATCTAATTAATAAAAGTGAATAAAGAAATATAGAAAGGTAACTGATATATAAAAAACAAGACCTAATGACATTTACATAACATTTCATCCAAATGCAATGGAAAATACTGACTTCTTAGGACGGCGTACAACCACAACCTTAGACATATAGCAGTGTCAACAGATACAAGGGAATTAAGATAATAACCTTGCATCCTGATAAACCATGGATTAACACTGGATATCAACAACAAGAAATAGCAGGTACAATAATTTTTAACAACTTACTGAAATTGAGCAACTGACCCCAGTGTTAAAAATTGGTGAAGACAGAAATTAAGAAAATATTAAAGACTTTTTAGAATTGAATTAAAATGAATACACAACATACATAAATTTATGGGAAACTATGAGGTGGTTCTAAGAGGCAAGTTCATAGTATTACATGTTTACAAGAGAAAATAGAGATATTTCATATTTGTAATTTAATAGCATAACTGAAATCTATAGGACAAAAAAGAAGAAAGGAAAATATACAAATTAAAAAAAATTAGAATTAAAATATGATATAAGCAGACATGAAGTAGACCTATAGGATCATAAAGACATACATTAAATACCTTTCACTAAATAGAAAAATCTAAAGGAAATGGATAGTTTTCTCTCTATATACCAGATATGCCAGATACCAAAATTAAATTAAGATATGATAAGCAATTTAAAACACCTAGTGAAATTTAAGCAGTAATTAAAACTCTCTTTCCCTCTATCTCTCCCTCTCTCTCTACCTCTCTCTCTTTCTCTCTCTCTCCCTGTCTCTCTCTCTCATTCTCTCTCTTTTACACACACACACAC
>NW_022196912.1:1472763-1479088 GCF_008632895.1 Mastomys coucha | reverse complement strand
CCTTGAAAGAGGAGTTAGGACCAATACTTCTCTGGTTACCAAACAAAATTGAAACAGAAGGAAGATTGCCCAGTTTATTTTATAAGTCTACAGTTACCCAGGTTCCCAAATGATATAAATACCCAACAACTAAAGAATGAAAGACCTGTTTTCCATATGAAAATATATGCAAAAGTAATCAGTAAAATGCTTGCAAACAGAATTCAAGAACATCTAAAAATATCATACAACATGATGAAGTAGAGTTCATCATAGAGACTCAGGAATGGTTCAATATATATAAACTTATAAATGTAATCCTCCATGGAAACCAACTAAATGACAAAAGGCAAATGTTTTTCTTTATAGATGGAGAAAATGCCCTTGAGTAAATTTAATACCCATTCATGATGAAAGATTAGGAGAGATACAAGGAACATACTTAAACATAATAAATGTAGTTTACAGCAAGGACATTTACAACATCATCCAAAATGTACAGAAATTCGAAGAAACTCCACTAAAATCAGGAATAGGACAAAGGTGTTCACTGTTTCCACACATATTCAATACAGTACTTGAAGTCTCAGCTAGAGCAATGCAACAACTGAACATCAAGGGGATAAATTTTAGAAAAGAAGATGTCAAAATACCTGGAGATAATAAGTTAGTATACAGAGGAAAACTTATACAGCTAATAAACATTTTCAGCAACAGAGTTATATAAAAGATTAACTCACAATGGTCAATGTCCATCCTATATATCAGTGACAAATAGACTGAGAAAGAAATTTGAGAAATAACATCTTTTCACTTCAATTAGTATAAAATACTTTAGGGTAACTTCACAAGTGAGTAAAAGACTTGTTTGAAAGAATGTGGAATGAAATTGAAGGACATATCAGGAGATGGAAAGATCTTCCATGCTTATGGATTGGTAGGATCAATATTTTAGAATGGCTTATCATTTTTACATCCTACCAAACACAATCTACAAAGTCGGTATAATCCTCATCAAAATTCCAATGTAAATTTTCACAGATCTTGGAAGAAAAATGTTTAGATTTAGGTGGTATAACAAAAATCCAAGGACATGGATAGAGGTACCATGTAACAAAATAACTGTGAAGTGTATTGCTATGTCCTAGTTAAACTTTTTCTTCAGAACTATATGGATCTACCTGGGGATCCATCCCATATACAATCAGCAATCCCAGACACTATTGTGGATGCCAACAAGTGCTTTCTGATAGAAGCCTGGTATAGGTCCTGAGATTCTCTGCCAGTGACTGTCAAATACAGAGGTCGATGCTTGCAGCTAACCATTGGACTGAGCACAGGGTCCTCAATGAAGGAGCTAGAGAAAAGACCCAAGGAGCTGAAGGGGTTTGCATTCCCATAGGAGGAACAATATGAACTAACCAGTAGCCCCAGAGCTCCCAGGGATTAAACCATCAACCAAAGAGTACACATGGTGAAACACATGGCTACAGCTGCATATATAGCAGAGGATGGTGTAGTTGGTCATCGGTGGGAGAAGAGTTTATGCTCCAGTGCAGAGGAATGCTGGAGCCAGGAAGTGACAATGGGAGGGTTGGTGAGCAGGCATTTTCAGAGGGGAAACCATGAAAGGGCTAACATTTGACATGTAAATAAAGAAAATATCTAATAAAAAACAGCATGGTGCTGACATATAAACAAACACATTCAACAATATAATCAAAGTGAAAACCTCAATATACACACACACACATCCATGGACACTTAATTTTTTATGTAGAATCCATAAACACGTATTAGAATTAAGAAATCATATTCAATGAATGATTCTGAACAAACTAGACTTACCAACCTATTCAAAACTCAACTCTAAATGAAATATTGACCCCACCATAAAACCAGATGTACTGATAGAAGGGAAATTATGGAATAGCCTTAGAAATCATTGGTACAGGAAAGGACTTCCTGAACAGAGCATGTATAGCACCAACACTAAGATTAACAAAAACAGTACCTTGTGAAACTGAAAAAATTTGCATAGTGAGAGATACAATCATTTGGACAAGGTGACACACTATAGATACAAAATATTTTTACCAACTCCATATCTGATAGAGCAATAATATTAAAATATACACATCCCCCCAAAAAATAGATATCAAGAAAACAAATAAATAATCCTACTAAAAATCAGGTAGCTATCTGAACAGAGAACTCTCAAAAGGAGATGCAAATGGTATCAAAGTACTTGAAGAAATTTTCACCATCATTAGCCACCAGAGAAATACAAATCAAAACTACTTTGAAATTTCATCTTATATCTGTTAGTTCATACTGGTGAGGATGCAGAGCAAAGGAAAAATTTATCCATTGATGGTGGAAGTGCAAATTGTATGTCCACTATGGAAATCAGTGTGGTGGTTCCTCATAAAAGATACAACTAAATCTACAAGAAATTCTAGCCATACCATTCTTGGGCATATATGCAAAAGGTGTTTCATTCTCCGATAGAGACAACTATTCAACCATGATTATAGCTACTCTATTCATAACAAACAAAAATTGGTATTCACTGGGCATTTCTTATGTCCAAATGAATCTTCAAGTACTGGGATTAGTTAACCTATAATTGAGCTGCCCAAATGGTTTCCACAGGTCCGATGAGTTTCCACAAATAACCCAGGCTGTTGCCAAGACTAAGTTGTCCTACATAAACTATAAGCAAGGCCCTGTTGCTGAAGACAACACCAACACAACTCACTGAACATGGACAAGTTGAGCTGGTGCCTACATAGAACCTTGTACCCCATATTTTAGCATCTTTGAAATGAGGAGATACTTCGCATATTACCAAAAAGAAGTATAAAAAGCAGTGCAGTCTCAAACGCATTAATCTGTAACAGTGTCCTGCCTGCAAAATATTCTAGGGCAATGTTGGTGAAAAGCTTGTAGGAGTACCCAAACATTATCAGATTTGACTTAAAGGGGTTCCACAAAATTGAACCCATACCCAACGCTGCTTATGCAACCAAGACCATAGACTAGACAGCCTACAATCATAGGATAAAACCAAATAAGACTTATAGGACACCATCTTATATAGCCATCCTCAGAGAAGCTTCCTTCAGCACCAGATGGGAACAACACTAGAGACCACACCCAGACTGTTTGCAGAGTGAGAGACCTTAGAATATCAACCCTAAATGTCTCTAGCCAACCCCTCTCATCAGGGCTCAGGACACCTGCCAGAAGAGGGAATAGAAATAGTATAAGAGCCAGAAAAGATGAAGGACACCAAGAAAGCAAGACCCTCTTAATCAACATAAACAAATCTCATAGGAACTCACAGAGACTAAAGCAGCGAGCACAGACCTGTATGAATCTACACCATATCCTCTACATATATATTATGGTTGCCCTTTTATTAGCTTTATGGGGTTCCTGGGTGTGTTAATGTATGGGTCCCTAGTTCTTCTATCTCCATTTTTTGATCTTTTCTCTCTATTTGCCTTGTTCAGATACAATGAATTAGTGTTATTTCGCCTTTTATATTTTATATTTTATTTTATTTTATAATTATTTCTTAGAAGCTTGTTTTTGTTTTGTTCTTTCTAATGAGAGACAGAAACAGAATAAATCTGTATGGGAGGACAGATGGAAGGTATATGCAAGGAGAAGAGTAAGGGAAATTATAATCGGCATAAATTATGTAAGAAAAAAATCAATTTTCAGTAAAAGGAATAAAATGTCAAAACAGAAAATTACTTTTCTTATTTGTTTAAGTATCAGCCTTTACTATAAATAGCAATTACATATCAGACACTGTAAGATTCTGGTTTTATAGAAATATATTCCAATGTATACATGAATCAAAAACTGATAAACTAATCCATAAGCTTAAATTCAAGTAAGATTGAGGCTTGAAAGAGGAAACATGATTGAGAGAATCTCCTACTGAGATTCACCATTGTGTGTACATGGATTCCCTTTATCACTAAGGTATAAATTGAGCAGTGATTGAAAATTAAGAGAGGGACATCATCTGAAGATCTAGATTGTGGACATCTTTAAGCATCAAGCTCATCAGATTGGTTATAGCAAATTGGAAAATATACTCAGGCTAGAAGCAAAGAGGTTAAAAAATTTAATGGAGAAACAGCCACAGCTTTAACATGGGTCTTGATTTCATGCTAGTCAGAATTTCAGTAGTTAACATTTATTTCTAATATTATCAAAAAGAAAATGCTAAATAGAAATAAAAATTCTTTAAGCAAATAAGTAGTGATTTGCTTTAGTTGAGGGGCACAGAGATTAAAATGAACAGCCATTCAGTAGGAATGTTATTATTATAGAAGACCGACATCAAGTTTGTTAATAAAGATAACAGAGGCTTTTTCCCATTAAACAAGATGAATTTTGGAGTAAATATATTATAAAATATTTCTGTGAAATTTTGAGTCATATCTTGTGTATAACTTTTCTAATCTGTAAATAATTTCTAGTAAGTCTTATCTACAATTAGAATTACATAATTTTCATAGCAAGATATCTTAAGGCATATAAGATCTGGTAAGACTAGTAAGATTTAAAATAACAAAAGAGGAGCATCACATGAATTGTTAGTCTAACTTGTAAAAATAAAAATTACTTCAAACTTTTATAATGCTGACTTAAATTTTTAACATTTTGTTGGGTAAATATTTTTTCCAAGAATAGAAAGGACTCATATGAAATTCTACTGGATACCGTTTTGGCATATGGTCTAGTTATAATCAACATTTTATGGTAATATCTTCTGATAATCCAGTATATTTAAACTTCTTTAGACAATTCAACACAAAATCAGGTTTGTTCTCCTGTGAGAGATATTTTATTATCATATTAATTAAGGTAAGTTATTTATAACTTCAAACACAAGATGAGTCTTATATTTTAGTAATAAATACTATATTATAGTAATAAAAGAGCTTTCATGTGAAAGCAATCATTCAGGATGGAGCAGACTTATAATCTCAACACCCAGGTTGTGAGTGATGCAGTACCATCATACATTTATGACAATCTGGGATATAGAATGAGGTCTTGTGTTAAAATTTAAAAGAAAACAAGCAAAATTCTTTTTTTAAAAGCAAAGATAAAGCTTAATTACATAAATACAAACTTACTACAGACATAACCCTTCTAGTTCTCAACTTAGACTTTTGCAATCTAGAAAACATGTTAAAGGGGTAAAAAGATCATATATATAAGAATAGCTTAAAACTTCTATTTAGAAGTTTCGAGGTGCAATCCTTTTAATTTCAGACCTTAAACATATGGGAAATATATCTTAAACTAAATTAGAAAAAGGTATGCTGATTGAAAAACAATTATCAAACAGCAAATTGTAGGTTACTATGTTTCTACTGAATGCTACTTTTTATTTCAGGCATGCCTATACCACACAGCAATGTTCCTATTGTGATTTCCACTTAAAGTTCCCTTGTACAAAGACCAATTGCTTCTCAATCCAGTCTGCTTCAATAACACAAGTTAAACAGTGCTTCTTAGAAAAGACTCTGTCACCACACACAATGGACTTCTATGGTACATTATTATGGGCAAAGAAAATGGTTGGATAGAGTTCCCAATTTGTGATTATTTTATTACTGCTCTATTTATCTTTAGATGTGTACAGACTGAGAATCTGGGAGGGCAATCTAATCATGCATTTAAAGTTTTTGCTGGAGGGTGCCTATTGATGAAAATGTTGGACATTTCCTCAGACAGAATTAGCAGTTATCTGTAATTTCTTAAGCACAGTTTGCTTGCTCTCAACTGTGCATTTCTACTTAGAGTACAGTAGCAGAATATTACCGTACCATTTTTCAATAAACTATGCTGTCTTAAAATATTCTATCAGTATAATATGTTCTTATGTTTTTGTTTCTGTATAAAAAAACTTGTTCATCCATTTCACTTTTGGCACCTTTTATATATTATCTCAGCAAATATGTACTCAGCATTTATATTTCATGTGTAATATGACGGGTACTAAACAAACCAAGCTTTCGGTAAATAGTCCAAGAAGTGATATTGATTGCATACTTTAATTTTGCTAATTCAGTTTCTTTCTATATGTAAAACTGGCACCTTGAAACCTGAGCTGAAATTGAACTGCATTTTACTACATCCAATTCTCTGAAAGAGTACCTAAGCAAGATCCAAGATCCAAATCCTGAGATTTTTAACAATTTAATCCCAGTAAAATTTTCACATTAATTCTCACTCACATTCAGTAATTCTTTTTTTTTTTATTTTAGATATTTTCTTTATTTACATGCGAATTTCTCCATTCCCAGTTTCC
>NW_022196912.1:1464617-1467032 GCF_008632895.1 Mastomys coucha | reverse complement strand
CTGTTGGTAGGATTCTTGCATTTGCCTTTCGCCATCTTTTGCTTTTTGGTGTTAGATGTTCTTAGTGTGTCTGGCTAGAGCTTGTCCTGTCCCTGATGCCCTGCAAGTCCCCTGCGACTCGTGGGTCCTGTTCCTTCAAGGTAGCTGTTCTGATCTCAGAAACTCACCCAAGAGAGAAAAGTGGATCCCGCCCGGGTCTCTGGCTTAATGTGCTCTATGGAGGTAGGCCCTTCACTTGCAGGGAAGGGGCAGAGGAGGACGCTGAATCCCCTCTGTCACTCCGAAGCTGAGAGGATCGTGTCCCTGCCGCCCTGCGGCTCCCCTGGGAGTCGTGGGGCCTGTGGCTCCCGGCTGGCTGCTCAGGTCTCAGAAACTCACCGGAGAGAAAATGGCGAATCCCGCCCGGGTCTCTGGCCTAAGGCGCCTCTGGGCTGGCTGCTCCAGTGTCAGAAACTCACCGGAGAGAAAATGGCCCACATTCAGTAATTCTTATGTTCATAAGTCTTTTAAAGATTCTTTAAGGGTTTCTACTTGTTTACTCATGCTCTCCTGTAATTCTTTAAGGGATTTTTGTGTTTCCTTTTTAAGGGCTCATATCTGTTTTCCTGTGTTCTCCTGTATTTATTTAAGGCAGTTATTTATGTCCTTCTTAATTTCATTTCTTACCATCATGAGATATGATTTTAGTTCCAAATCTTGCTTTTCCATTGTGTTGGGGTATCCAGGACTTGCTGGGGTGAGAGTACTACATTCTGATGATGCCAAGTAGTCTTGGATTCTCTTGGTAAGATTCTTGTGTTTGCCTTTCAACATCTGTTAATCTCTGTTGTTAGACATTCTTGCTGTCTCTGTCTGGAGTTTGTTCCTCCTGTGGGTCTGTAAGCCTGTGTCTGCACTCCTGAGATATCAGCTCTCCCCTGGTAAAATCTGTGTGCAGAGGGCTGTGGATCAGCTGTTCCTCCTGGGTGCAGATGCATGAATGAAGGACCCTTTCCCAGTTGCTCTTCAGCTTCTATGGCCTGTGCCTCCTGGCTGGTCTTGCCTTCAAATGTCACCTGAGAGAAACTGGTAATCTAGCCTGAGTCCCAGGGTCAGAGCACTCTTTGGAGATTTGCTGAACCCTGGCAGGAAAAGTGCACAGAGAGCTGTGGAACAGGTGTACCTCCTGGCTGCTTAGGTGGTCAAATACACAGGTCATTTTGCTTTTAATCACCCCTTCTTTGTTTTTATATAGTAAAATAAAATATAATAATATTGAAAACTAGCACATTGGAGTTGGACAAATCAACAAAAGAAAAGAAGTCCAAGAGAAGGTTCAAAAGACAAATCCACTGTGAGCATAGCTAGTAATCATATGAAAACATTGACTATCATAATATATTTTCTGAAGCCTTGGAACAGACTTGGCCAGGCCCTATGCATATTGCTTAGTTCTCTGTGAGTTCATATTAGCTTTAATGTAAGATGTTATCTAGGAAAGGGTAAAGGATAGAAGGTTAACTTCCTGGGATGTTTTCCCTGTGGACTGTGATGAATGAGGCCTTGCTGGCAAGGGCAAAAGGAAGATGTTTTCAGGATTTGGTTCCTGCTATTAGTGTGCCTTTCCTGATATTTTAAAATTAAATTAATTTATAATTCCTGGTTATTGGCCTACCATATTAGACAGATTTTCTGAAGATCAATCAAGATGTAAAAACTTGTAGTGATGCTACACAGATAATTTCTTAATTCCTAATGATGATTCTATAAGAATTCCTAAAATTTTACTAGTGATTATTAAGCCCTTTATAATAGGTCTGCTATTAAGGCCTTCTCTGATGTGGAAATTGTAATTATAACTTTGCCAGTCTTCACATCATGAGTTAGTTGCTTCTAACATAGAAACAGTGATTTACAACTTAGGATACATTCCTTAGGGTTTTAAAACAATTAATCAAAGGGAAACAATCAAAGGGAAAGAATGATTTATTGTAGGTGCAAGGATGGTACATAAAATATTGACTGGGTTTATCTATAGAAAACTTAAGTGATAACTAAGACCCCAAAATTATGGTCTTAGAATCTCAATGCACTTGTGGAGCTAGTGACAGATAGTCATGTGTAGCTAGATGTCATGCAGCACTCGTCTACTTCAGTTGTGTCTGCGCATCAGGCCTTAAAACCTGATCACAGACCTGAGGCATATGCTTCAAAGGGAGCCAGTCTTCTTGGGTATTCAGTCACTGGCATCTCCTAACTCAGATGTGTTCCAGATTGGTCTCTGTTAAAGTCTGGAGAGATCTGCATGCTTTCTTTATTCAGGCATAAAGGTGCCCTAAGAAATATTTGTTGTTGGGCGGTGGTGGCTCATGCCTTTAGTCCCAGCACTTGGGAGGCAGAGGCAGGCAGATTTCTGAGTTTGAGGCCAGCCTGGTC
>NW_022196912.1:1423841-1463853 GCF_008632895.1 Mastomys coucha | reverse complement strand
ATGGCTGTGAGCCTCTACATCTGTATCAGTCAGATACTGAATGATCTTAATTGATTTCCTAGCTGTAATTAGCTTGGAATTTTTACAAAGAAGCTGTCTTACTAGATAGCAGTTAGGTATTAATTATCAGAGCAGTCCCATACAAGGCAGAATTGCTTTACATACCAGAGAGAAGTTATAGGGCTTCTGTCACTAATGATCTATGTTACAGTAAATGATTGCCAGAATATGATCTTTAGCTGACAGACCCAGAGAATTTATTTTGGGGTTACCAAAATAGCCCAAAAAGAAAGACGCCACTGTTTCTCCACTTTGTACCTGGCTGCTTGTTCTCACTGACCTTGATGTGGCCCTCTCCTACCTATGTGACTTCTGTCATTTGCCCTGTTTTCTGTAATAGGTCACCTTGTAGACCTAACCAGGACCCTGTTTCCCCCACAGGTTGAGGGAGGCACAGACTGGCTGCCCCACGGCAGCTAGATAACAACTCTTAATGGAAAAACTTATAAACATCTCTTATTTAAACTTATAAACTTCTCCTTCAATTTATTACCTTTTATATAAAAAAAGGATACTTGAAAAACCCATAGAAAAGGTGTAAAAAATTATGAAGGATGACATTAGGTTGCAGAAGGAAAGAACAAAATTAGGAGGAAAGGGCAGACAGCAGAGTAGAATAACTTAGAAATTAGAGATCACTTTAAAAATTAAGAGAGCATATAGTCTGATAGGGTTTTCCCTTTTACTTTCACTTAGAAAACCCTAGGTTGCTCAATTGCCTATGTAAGCAATTAAGCAGCATTCCCCTGTGGTTCTCTCCTCCAGGTTCTTGCATTAAATTCCCTTGATAATGAATATGATCTGGACATATAAGCTAAGTAGGAAAAAGGTTTTCCTATAACATGTTTTGTTGTTGTTGCTGCTGCTGTTTTGCCAAAATATTTCCATAGCCACAGACTGAACCTAGATAAGGGTGCCAGTGTAAATTTTCTGAGTTAAAGGAAAAGAGGCATTTTTAAATAAATGAAATTAAAAGATATTCAATAAAATATTTAAAAGTGACATAGAAGATACATGCAAAGCTTGCACTATATTGTTCTTAGAGAATGAGTTTTCTTTTTTTTTCACATAATTGCATGGGATGTTGTTAACATAGTAAGCAGTTAGGGATGACAGTTGGGGAATCCTTCATAAGTATTTGAAAAATTATATTATTGTTGATTCTGAGTGTTTAGTGAGATATATTTTGATCATGTTCATCTCTCATTAGTCTATACTGTAGTTTTCTGAGTTCAGAGGGGTAGAACTGATGGTTACATTTATTCTACTAAACTGTACAAGGCACCTTTCAGCATATAAAAAGTGTGAAGCTTACATGTCTATACCAGCTTGATTCTTTACATCCTATGATTCAAAATGTGGTACATTCATCACTAGGACCTTTACCATTAAATTATGATAGATAAACAGGACTATGCTAGTCAAGGTCATCTCTAGGAACATAAATGATAGAATAATTGTACACATATAAAAAACAGAAGTGATTAAAGTGGCTGACAGGCTGTGATCCAACTATTCCAAAAATAGTTTTATTCCCTAGGATTCTCCAAGAATCAAGAGATTATTCAGTCCACAAGGCTACATATCTGAGCTGGTCTTCAGCATATATTGGAATCCCAAAAAAATGAGGCTCTGATACCAGTGAATTTAGAGTAAGAGCACTCAGGTAAAAGCAAAAACTTTCTTCTTATAAATTGTGCCACCAGAAGGCATGGCCCTGATTAAAAACATATCTTCTCACTTCAAAAGATAGACTAAAGGTGATCCTTCCCACTTCAAATGGTTTTCTTAAGAAAAATTATCCCCTCATAACTGTACCAAGCCACTTGCATTTTAGTTAATTCCAGATATAGTCATGCTGACAACCAAGAATAGCCATAACAAAAACCAAGGACAATAATCTATGCGGCTGGTCTCAGGGGACTGTCTGGCCAACAACTACATCACTAGGCTTTTAACATACTAATTGTGGACACGTTTGCATTTTAGTGATTTCTACAGCAGTGAATTTTCTTATGACCCATCCAAAGGCTAGGTTATCTTTGCCCATACTAATACCTTTAACATGGCCCTTCTTTCCTCACTACATTTAACCCTTCCAGTTCTGTTTCTACAACCTCTTCCCCATTAATAATATTGGTCCCAAATACTTGTACTTCCACATACTTCCTCAACATTCTCACTTGTACTAAAGGAAGGCTTTGATATCATTCTTGAACCTAACACCAGGCAAAGTAAGGCTTTGCTGAGTTCCCATGGATGTCAGGCAGTAGTCCTTGACATGGCTGTGTCCATAACAGATATACATGTTTATACAGAACTTCATCCATTATTTACACATATATGCACGGGTTCCCTTAGCTCTTCACACCTATGTAATATGCATTATTCAATGAGTAAATACAGAGATAAACATTTGAACGTAACTTGCACAAATGAAACACTACAATAAAAATGACAGTTGAAAAGTCAGCTCTTTAAAATATCCTTATTTACTAGATTATAAAATTTCCATGTGGAATTCAAGTCTTATTTTGTGGTTATACCAAAATGCACATTTTGTTTTATAAATTATAGAGTATTTGCTGAATGAATGACTTATTCACTGACTTGCTTTGCTCTTAAAATCAGTAATTTGCAACCACTTTACAGTGATAAATGGCCATGACCATAGACTTGCTTTTAACCAGTAAATTATGTCCTTGTCTTGGAAGCAAATAGATGTATTTTTGAGTCTATAAAACTAATATATCATTAAGTTATTTACTAACCAAGGCTAGTTCACATGTTTGTCTTGTTAATGGCTATTGTATTCATTGTCTCTGTACATTTGTCATTTTACTGAAATTATACTGATGAACACTGGTAAGAATTGAAGACCTACAGAGTGTTTATAAATATTTCATCTTAGTTTAAAAAAAGCCCAATTTGTTCATTTAATTATATTAATGTTAGTTTGGTTAAAATATAAAAGAACAAATTTATTTAGACTAAAATATGTATCTCCTGTAACATGGAAAATGGTAGTATTAAATGGTACAAAGCCTTGGCAGCTGCAGAGTAAATATTCAACTGGACCAGTTTAGCTCAGTGCCTATCTGTCCTGTCACTTCTCAGATTAATGTCAGGTTGTTGGTAAGCACAGGGGACTCAGAAAAGCTGAGGTCTCAAGTCAAAGAATTTTAAAGCCCTCATGAATATTTGAAGTACAAGAATCAGAAATACCTGTGCTGGTATCTACAAGAGAAAGTTACAAATTATCTTTATTTAATAGCAAATAATTGTTCCCAATGAGAAGCCAATAATGGAATTATATGAAATTATCACCTAGATTTCTTGCAACAGATAGCTCAATATCTTTTATATTATACAACTCAAATTTATGCTGAATGTGTATTATGTATGTGTATAAAGCAAACTAATTATGTCAACTTTTTCTGAAATATTCCCTAAGAAAAGACATCTAAGACAGAAGTACCCATGTTGTGATTCTTTTTCTTTAGGTTAGATTTATAATGATGAGAATCAGACTAAATATTCATTAAAAAAAGACGGAAAAAGTTATAAATCTATTGTATTCAAGGTGTCAGTTATATTACTCTATATAACATCTCACCTTCCCACCCACTTCATATTGAAACTCCATTTTTGTTTTAGTACCTGGTTTCTTATTAGAAGTAGGTATGTCACCCAGAAAAACTGAAAAGATGTTTTATGTGAGTAACAAAGCCTGAAAATGAAATCGATTTGATAACACATATCGGATCATAATGATGAGCTGCTGACTTTTATTTTACACACATTTTCTTGAAGCCTTCCAATTGAGATTTTATATTAATCACTCTATTTGTAACAACACACTTTTACTTTTAGATTTTCTGTCAAATGGTTCTAGGTCTTTGCTGAAATAATCCGTGAATATATAGAATAACATTTTCCTAGTAGTGCACTTTACATCTCAGTAACAAGCCTGCACTCTTTTGTGGAATGACCTGGAGATGGGAACAACTGGGAGTGACGAGGCTCTAGCAAGGTGAATGAGTATTGTCTTATTAGGTGAAGCAAATAATTTTCTCTGTCAATCTCTTTTGGTTTTGCTTCAGTGGTAATATAGACTTTTAGAAACACAGATAGTCTCTTGAATCCCATATCTGATTTCCACTTAACATATCTATGCAGACACACCGGATTTTCTCCTGTCAGCTTTTCTTCCTCCAGAAGAATCTGAAATTTAAATTTATCACATTACACCAGGACTGCCTCCCTTGTGGAAGCTGCCAATGCATTTTTGAATTTTAGTGCAATGTAAAATGAGTTGATATTCATAAAAGAAGATGAAATGGTATAACCACTATTCTACTTTTATTCTTTTTTAGAGTGGCTAAGGATGTGGATTCAGGCATCTGATAACCTTCCAGTCCACCCAAAGCATTATATATAATTTATTAAAATAAATTTTAATCCACGTATGCATTTGCTTTTTTGTACCGTGTAATGTTCTGGATTTACAATTACAATTTACAATTATTATAATGTTTATTCTGCATAAATTGTGTGATGCATTGTACTCCTCATGTTAAAATATCTCAACTTTTATTAAACTTGTTTTTTTCATTTCAAAGAAAGGTAAACAGAAACCAGTTCCATTGCTTAAATGTGACTAAAATAATATTACTTTGTTTGTTAAGAAACTACATGGTGCACGACTTTAATCCCAGCACTTGGGAGGCAGAGGCAGGCAGATTTCTGAATTCGAGGCCAGCCTGGTCTACAGAGGGAGTTCCAGGACAGCCAGTGCTATAAAGACAAGCATCTACATAACACCATTAAGTTGATTGTTGCTTTATATCAAACAACTTTTATAATACTCATTCTTATTGTTATAATATTTTATAAATGTTAAGGAATATGACAAAAAAATATTGTAGGTATTGAAGAGGGGGTCTCTGGGAGGAGTTGTGGTACAAAATGGAAACAAGAATGTGATTTAATCCTATTTACTTAAAATATGTTTTTAACTGTTAACAAATTCAGATAAATTGAAATCATGTAACTTCTCATCATAATGTAATAAAAGTTAAAAAAAGAGAGAAACTCTGTCTCGAAAAAGAAAAAACAAAACAAAAACAAAATAAAAAACAAAAAAACAAAAAAGAAAGAAAGAAACTACACGTGAAGGTTCATGGTAGTTTTAATTCATGAGTGAATTTACATAAATATTATAAATTTCTTTCTTACTTGTTACTCTGTCAATTTGGATTTCTTTTTAATAATAATATGTAGCTATAGCAGTGAAATAGTTTAGAATTCCATAATCCTATTTAAGATTACTTTGTGTCATAGCAACCTTATTTGTAGTAGCCAGAAACTAGAAACAACCCAGATGTCCCAATGTCCTTCAACAGAGGAATGGGTACAGAAAATGTGGTACATCTATGCAATGGAGTACTACTCAGCTATTAAAAACAATGACTCCATCAAATTCTTAGGGAAATGTATGGATCTGGAGAATATCATCCTGAGTGAGGTAACCCAATCCCATGTTCTTACACACATGGTATGCACTCTTTGTTAAGTGGATATTAGCCCAGAAGCTCGGAATACCCAAAATATAATCCACAAACCACAAGAAACTCAAGAAAAAGGAAGTGTGAATATTTCAATCCTTCTTATAAGGGGGGACAAAATACCCATGGAAGGAGTTGCAGCTACAAATTATGGAGCAGAGACTAAAGGAAGAACAATCCAGAGACTGCTCTATCTGGGAATCCTTCCCACATTTAATCACCAAACACAGACACTATTGTGGATGCCAGCAAGTGCTGGCTGACAGGAGCCTGTTATAGCTGTCTCCTGAGAGGCTCTGACAGTGCCCAACTAATACAGAAGTAGAGGCTCACAGCCATCCATTGGACTGAACACAGGATCCCCATTGACAGAAATAGAGAAAGGACCCAAGGAACTAAAGGGTTTACAGCCCCTTAGGATGAACAACAATATGAACTAACTAGTACCCTCAGAGCTCCCAGAGGCTAATCTACCAACCAAAGAGTACACATGGTAGGACTAATAGCTCCAGCAGCATATGTATAGCAGAGGATGGCCTAATCGGTCATCAATGGGAGGAGAGACTCTTGGTCCTGTGAAGGTTCTATGCCTCAGTGCAGGGGGATGCCAGGGCCAGGAAGCAAGAGAGGGTGGGTTGTTGAGCAGAGGGAGGGGGAGGGAACAAGGTTCTTTTCTTTTTTTTCGGGGGGAAACTAGGAAAGGAAATATCATATGATATATAAATAAAGAAAATACCTAATAAAAAAGATTACTTTGTGTCAATTCTCTGTCAGTGATTATATCTATTTTACTTACAAAACTGATATAGTCATATATGATGTTAATGATGATTATTGATACATATGATTATTTGTTATTTGTATACCTATAGTAATTATTATAATAGGGTAACTTGGAAAACTGCCAGTGCAATATTCAACAGATTTATAGAAATTTCAATATCTTTCCTTAAATATCAATTCATAGTGAACAAGAATGTATGTAATGTAGAGGTTTGTTGTTCAAGTGTATTGCACCCAATCATATGTAGCCTACATATGTAAATTCAAATGAAAATAAATATTATAATGAAAGAACTAGTAAAGTGGAATTTTCTGTATATTTTGATGTTGTCTTAAAAATTAGATTCCTTCATGTGTATGTATTCATTCATATACCATGTACTCTGTAACAACATGTGACTTGTGGCTATCAGGTTGGTAATAAAGTTCTATCTATCAGTACTCATCTTTGATATCCAATAGATCAGACCTAATATTCTAGCTTCATTTCCATTATCTAGATTATTTCTTAAGAATATTTTATTTTATGACATCTATTGAGTGTTGTGTTATGTTGACCTAAATATTTCAGACTGAAATAAAATCTTTAAGCTCTATCTTCAGGCAGTTGTACAATAAAGGAATGTAAAATAATTAACCCATTTGAAAACAAAGATCATGAAAGCTTCAAGATACAGGATCAAATATCAAATGATTTAATTTTTTTCTATGTTAACTCTTCATTTGTTACATGTTCTATTTCAAGAGTGTTCCTTCCTTCATAGCAGAACACAGGCTTCTGCTTCCTATACTGATCTAATGAACAGTAAAAGGAGTCTTTTGTCTTTGGTGCTATCCTCTATTCATGCACTGTTCTCTGTGGTTTGAGAGAATGCTGTGTACTGAGGATGAAACAGACTTGCTTCAGTGAAGTCTCTTTTACTTACTTACATTAATAATTCTCAAATTCACAATTCTTGTTAAGAATACTTTGAGTTCAACAAGACAGATGTTGCTTACCTATGGTATGTTCAACACTACTAGACTTTTAGGGTTATCATGTTGTGTTAGTCATTGTTGTAGTTCATAGATTCCATATCTGGATAGTAATATTGGTCTTTTGTCTTCTGGAAGCTTGAATGACTTCTCCTGTTATTATGAGACTTTCTTCCTCCTTCTTACCTAGAAGTCTGTCATAATGTAACAGTGTTCAGAGCTATATTTTTCTTCAGGATTCTAGTATTAACTGTTGCCTGTAAGGTTTTTGTTTGCTTGTTTGTTTGTTTGTTTGCAGCATGCATAATGTTCAGATGTGCATATACTATAATTGCTCCAACTTAGCCATTTTATAAGTATATATACTTCAAAATATGTCACACATCATTATAACATATATTATTTTAGATAATTGGGAGACAAAGTAAAGGGACAGGGTTAGTCAAAATGAAGAATATATGAGTAAACCATGTAAAAATTTATTATCGTGAGATTGGCATGTCTGCCCACCAAACCTCATAACCTGCCTGTCTCCCAGGAGATCTGTCTAAACCAGGAACAGAGGTGAGATGCCTGCCACCATACCTATGCAGGCAGGGGCCCCCACTGACTATAGTAGAGGTGGAAACAATCCCTCTCTTCCCAAGCCCTATCACTCTTTGGACTGTACCTCTACCTGCACCCATGGCAGAATAGCATTCCTGCTCCCTTGACCCCACATGCAACCTATCTGCCAGGAGTTCTTACCCTAACCAGGAACAGAGGAGGTCTTCTCTAACCAGGGAAATGGGAGACCTGCTCTAAACAGAAACAACACCACTTGTCTCCTAGGAGGGCAGCTCTAAACCAAGTCATAGAGCTCTGCCTGCCACTTAGGATGCCCACTCCAATCTGAAAAACAGGCCAGTTAACAATAGAGATAACAAGATGGTGAAAGGTAAGCTCAAAAATATAAGATACAGAAGCCAATTTGGCACCATCAGAACTCATTTCTACCACAGTAAGCCCTGGATATTGGAACACACCTGAAGAGCAAGATTCTGACCTAAAAATCCATCTCATGAAGATTATACAGACCTTTAGGGAGGATATAAATAGCTCCCTTAAAGAAATACAGAAATGCCAGGCAGTGGTGGCACACGCCTTTAATCCCAGCACTTGGGAGGCAGAGGCAGGCGAATTTCTGAGTTCGAGACCAGCCTGGTCTACAGAGTGAGTTCCAGGACAGCCAGAGCTATACAGAGAAACCCTGTCTTGAAAAAACAAAACAAACAAACAAAAAAAAAACAAAAACAAAAACAAAGAAAGAAAGAAAGAAAAGAAAAAGAAATACAGAAAAGTACAAACAAACAGAAGGAATTGAATAAAATTGTCTATAGCCTAAAAATTGATAGAGAAACAATAAAAATATCACAAATGGAGGCAACTGTGGAAACAGAAAACATAGGAAAGAGAACAGGAACTACAAATTCAAGTATCACCAACAAAATACAAGGAAGAGAGAATCAATGTGTAGAAGAGACTATAGAAGATATTGATACAATGGTTAAAGAAAATGCAAAAGTGAAAAATATCCTAACACAAAACGTCTAGAAAATTTGGGACACAATGAACAGACCAAACATAAGAAAAATAAGAATAGAAGAGAGTAGAGTTAAAAGATCCAGAAAATGTCTTCAATAAAATTATAGATTAAAAACTTACCTAACTAAAAAGACAGAGATGGCTATAAACATATAAGAAAGCTACAGAACACCAAATATATTGGGCCAGAAAAGAAAATCCTCCTGACATATAGTAATCAAAGCACTAAATATACACAAAAAAGAAAGAATATTAAAAGCAGTAAGGGAACATGGCCAAGTAACATATAAAGGCAGACCTATCATAATTACATCAGACTTCTCAAGAGAGACTCTAAAAGTCTGCACAAATACCATGTAGATGCTAAGACACCATAGATGACATCTATACCCAGCAAAACTCTCAATCACCATAAATGGAAAAACTAAGATATTCCACAACAATATCACATTTAAACAGTATCTTTGACTACGCTAGCACATCAGAGGATGCTAGAAGGAAACTTCAAACACAGGAGGGTAACTACACCCATGAAAACACAAATTAATCATCTCAGAAGAAACCCAAAAGAAGAGAATCATACAAACATAATACCACCTCTAACAACAAAAATATCAGGAATTAACAATTGTTTGTCTTTAATATCTCTCAACATCCATGGACTTGATTCCCCAATAAAAAGATACAAGCTAATGGACTGGATATGTAGAAAGGATTCTGCTCCATACAGAAACACAACTCAAGAGTAAAGGTGGACATTACCTCTGAGTATGGAACTGAAAAAAAAAGTTTTACAAGCAAACAGTACTAAGAAACAAGCTGTAGCAGCTCCTCTAATACCAAATAAAATACTTTCAACCAAAGTAATCAAAAAGAGATGGGGAAAGAAACTCATACACATCAAAGGAAAAATCCATGAAGATGAAGTCTCAACTCGGAGTATCTATACCTCAAACACAAAGGCACATAAATTTGTAAAAGAAACTGAACTAAAGCTCAAAATACATATTGAATCTCACACAATAATAGTGGGAGGCTTTAATCCCTACACTAATCAAAGTACAGATCATTGAAACAGAACCTAAACAGAAACAAAGTGAAGGTAAGAGATGCTATGAAGCAAATGTATTTAACAGATATCAAGAGAACACTTCACCCTAAAACAAAAAAATTTAGATTCTTCTCAGTACCTCATGGAACCCTCAAAATTCACCATATAATCAAACAGAAAGCAAACCTCAACAGAAACAAGAAGACAGAAATAAATCCCTGAATTCTATCAAATCAGTACAGTATAAGGGTTGAGATCAATAACTATAAAAACAACAGAAAACCAACATATTCATGGAAACTGAACAATTTTCACTCAGTGATAATATGAACAGAGAAGAAATAAATAAAGTAATTAAAGACTTTTTGGAATTCAATAAAAATGAAGGAACCATGTCAAAACAATGTTAAGAGGAAAATTGATAGCACTAAGAGCCTACATAAAGAAATTGAAGAGATCCTATACTTAGCAACTTACCAGCACACCTGAAAGCTCTAGAACAAAAAGAAGCAAACAAACCCAAGAGGAGCACATAGTAGGAAATTGTCAACTTCAGGGCTGAAATCAACCAATTAGAAACAAAGACTGATACAAAAAAAATCAACAAATCTAAGAGTTGGTTCTTCAGAAAATCAACAACACAAGACAAAACCTTTAGCCAAACTAAAGGGCACAGAATAAGTTTCCAAATTAACCAAATCAGAAAGCGAGATGTACCTGGTGTTCATCTGCACCTGGAGCTGATCCTATGGCACAGATCTCCATACCCAAAGCCCATGGGGAAAGAGCTGGCTTTCTAGGAGTGCTGACACACCTGAGAGGACAGGTGAGACCACCACTTCTGCTCAAATACTTGATGCAAGAAAGACTCAACCAGAGCACTAAGCACACAGAAAGCAAGAAACAGCCTGAGACAGGATTCTCCTGAATTCCTTGTGCACTGGGAGCTGACCCGTGCCTCAGCTATCCATACTCAAATTCCACCTAGGGAGAGCTGGTCTCACAGGAGTGTTGACACACAGACTTACCAGAGGGACAAGCCACAGTTAGAGATAACAAGACCAGCTAACAGCACAAATAACCAGACGGTGAGAGGCAAGTGCAAGAACATAAGCAACAGAAACCAAGGCTATACAGCATCGCCAGAACCTAGTTCTCCAAACACAGCAAGCCCTGGATATCCAAACATATCAGAAAAGCAAGAATCTGATTTAAAATCACATCTCATGATGATCCTAGAGGACTTTAAGAAGGACATAAATAAATCCCTTAAAGAAATACAGGAGAACACCGATAAACAGGTAGAAGCCCTTAAAGAGGAAACACAAAAATCCCTGAAAGAATTACAAAAAAATACATCCAAGCAGGTGAAAGAATTGAACAAAACCATCCAGGATCTATAAACAGAAATAGAAATAATAAAGAAATCACAAAGAGAGACAACCCTGAAGATAGAAAACCAAGGAAAGAGATCAATAATCACAGAAACAAGCATCACCAACAAAATACAAGAGATAGAAGAGAGAATCTCAGGGGTAGAAGATACCATAGAAAACATAGACACAACAGTCAAACAAAATGCAAAATTCAAAAAGTGCATAACCCAAAGCATCCAGGAAATGCCGGACACAATGAGAAGGCTAAACCTAAAGATATACAAGAGAGTTAAGACTTTCAACTTAAAGGGCCAGTATCTTCAACATAATTACATATTCTTCAACAAAATTACAGAAGAAAACTTCCCTAACCTAACGAGACAGACACCCATGAACAAACAAGAAGCCTACAGAACTACAAACAGACTAGACCAGAAAGGAAATTCCTCCCATCACATAATCAAAACACCAAATGTACAAAACAAAGAAAGAATATTAAAAGCAGTAAAAGAAAAAGGTCAAGTAACGTATAAAGACAGACCTTTCAGAATAATCCCAGACTTCTTGCCAGAGACTATAAAAGCGAGAAGATACTGGGTTGATGCCATACAGACCCTACAAGAACACAAATGCCAGCCCATGCTACTATACCCAGCAAAACTCTCAATTACCATAGATGGAGAAAGCAAGGTATTCCATGACAAAATCAAATTTACACAATATATTTCCACAAATCCAGCCTTTTAAAGGATAATAAATGGAAAACTCCAACACAAGGGAGGAAACTACATTGTAGAAAAAGCAAGAAAGTAATCTTTCAGCAAACCTAAAAGGAGACAGCCACATGAACAGAATTCCAACTCTAACAGCAAAAATAACAGGAAGCAATAATTACTTTTCCTTAATATCTATTAATATCAATGGACTCAATTCCTCAATAAAAAGGGATAAACTAACAGACTAGCCACATAAAGAGGACCCAACATTTTGTTGCATACAGAAAACTCACCTCAGTGACAAAGACAGATACTCCCTCAGAGGAAAAGGCAGGAAAACCATTTTCCAAGCAAATGGTCCCAAGAAATAAGCTGGTGTGACCATTCTAATATCGAATAAAATTGACTTTCAACGTAAAGATATCAAAAAAGATAAGGAAAGACACTTCATACTCATCAAAGTTAAAAACTATCAATATGAACTCTCAATTCTGAATCTCTATGTTCTTAATGCAAGGGCATGTACAATCATAAAAGAAACTTTACTTAAGATCAAAGCACACATTTCCCAAAATTGACCATATAATACATCCAGAAAACAGGCTTCAACAGATACAATATGACTGAAATAATTCCTTGCATCCTATCAGATAACTATGGACTAAGGCTTGTCCTCAATAAGAACTTAACAATAGAAAGCCCACATACATGTGGAAGCTTAACAGTACTCTACTTAATGATAACTTGGTCAAGGAAGAAATAAAGAAAAAATTAAAGAGTTTTTAGAGTTTAATGAAAATGAAGCCACAACTTACCCAAACTTATGGGACACAATGAAAGAAGTCCTAAAAGGACTCATAGCTCTGAGTGCCTCCAAAAAGAAACTGGAGAGAACATACACCAGCAATTTGACAGCACATGTGAAAGCTCTAGAACAAAAAGAAGCAAATTCACCCAAGAGGAGTAGACAGCAAGAAATAATCAAACTCAGGGCTCAAATCAACCAAGTGAAAACGTAAAGAACTAAACAAAGAATCAACCAAATAAGAAGCTGATTGTTTGAGAAAATCAACAAGATAGATAAACCCTTATTCAGACTGACTACAGGGCACAGAGACTGTATCCTAATTAACAAAATCAGAAATGAAAAAGGAGACATAACAACAGAAACCGAGGAAATCTTAAAAAATCATCAGATCCTAGAACAAAAGCATATACTCAAATAAATTTGAAAACCTGGATGAAATGCACAATTTTCTGGACAGATACCAGGTACCAAAGTTAAATCAAGATCAGATAAATGATCTAAACATTCCCATATCCCCTACCAAAATAGAAACAGTCATTAATGTCTCCCAACCAAAAAAAAAAAAAAACCCAGGACCTGATGGGTTTTGTGCAGAGATTTATCAGACCTTCAAAGAAGACCTAATACCAATACTCTTCAAACTATTCCACAAAATAGAAACAGAAGGAACTCTACCCAGTTCATTCTATGAAGCTACAATTACTATGATACCTAAACCACACAAAGAGATAACAAAGAAAGAAAACTTCAGACCAATTTCCCTTATGAATAAAACCATCCAGATATATAAACAGAAATAGAAACAAAGAAATCACAAAGGGAGACAACCCTGGAGATAGAAAACCTAGGAAAGAGATCAAGAGTAATAGATACAAACATCAACAACAAAATACAAGAGATAGAAGAGAGAATCTCAGGGGCAGAAGATATATAGAAAAACATAGACACAACAGTCAAAGAAAATGCAAAATTCAAAAAGTGCATAATCCAAAATATCCAGGAAATCCAGGACACAATGAGAAGACTAAATCTGAGGATAATAGATACAGAAGAGGGTGTAGATTCCCAACTTAAAGGACCAGAAAAGACCTTCACCAAAATTAAAAAAGAAAATTTCCCCTAAACTAAAGAAACATATGCTCATAAACATACATGAAGCCTTCAGAACTCCAAATAGACTGCTCCAGAAAAGAAATCATATAATACTCAAAACACCAAATGAACAAAACAAAGAAAGAATGTTAAAAGCAGTAAGAGAAAACAAGTAACATATAAAGGCAGACCTATCAGAACTACACCAGACTTTCAACAGAGACAATGAGAGCTAAAAGATCATGGTCAGGTGTCATACAGACCCTAAGAGAGCACAAATGCCAGTCCTGGCTACTATACTCAGGAAAAGAGTCAATCACTACAGATGAAGAAACCGAGACCTTCCATGATAAAACCAAATTTATAAAATATCTCCCCACAAATCTAGCACTGCAAAGGATAACAGATGGAAAACTTCAACACAAGGAGGGAAATTATACCCTTGAAAAAGCAAGAAAATAATCTTTTCACAAACTTAGAAGAAAATAGCCACATGAACAGAATTCCAACTCAAACAACAAAAATAACAGGGAAATGGAAGGATCTGGAGAATATCGTCCTGAGTGAGGTAACCCAATCATAAAAGAACACTTGGTATGGTATGCACTCATTGATAAGTGGATATTAGCCAAGAAGCTCAGAATACCCAAGATATGATCCACAAACCACAAGAAACTCAAGACGAAAGAAGATCAAAGTGTGGATATTTTATTACTCTTAGAAATAGGAACAAATGTCCATGGAAAGAGTTGCAGATACAAAGTGTGAAGCAGAGATTGAAAGAAGGATAATCCAGAGACGTCTCCACCTGGGGACTAATACAGAAGTGGAGGCTCACAGTCTTCATTGGACTGAGCACAGGGTCCCCAATGAAGGAGCTAGAGAAATGACCCAAGGAGCTTATGGGGTTTATATCCCCCTAGGAGGAACAACCATGTGATCTAACCAGTACCCTCAGAGCTCCCAGGGACTAAACCATTAACCAAAGAGTACACATGGTGGGACTCATGGCTCCAGCTGCACATGTATCAGAGGGTAACCTAGTTGGTCATCAAAGGGAGAGAGTCCCTTGGTCCTGTGAAGGTTCTATGCCCCAGTATTGGAAAATGCTAGGGTCAGGAAGCAGGAGAGGGTGGGTTGGTAAGCAGGGGGAAGAGAGAGGGAATAGGAGTTCTTTTCGAAGGGGAAACTGGGCAAGAAGATATCATTTGAAATGTGAATGAAGAAAATATCTAATAAAAAGAAAAGCAAAAAAGTAATCTTTCAACAAACTGAAAAGAATATAGACACACCAACACAATTCTACCTCTAACAACAAAAATCACAGGAAGCAACCATCTCTACTCTTTAATCTCTTAACATCAGTGGATTCAATTCCCCAGTAAAAAGACATAGACTAACAGACTGGATACATAACATGACCCATCATTTTTCTGCATATATGAAATGTACCCTAGTGACAAAGACAGACACTATCCCAGAGTAAAAGTCTGGAAAAAATTGACCAAAGAAATGGTCCCAAGAAACAAGCTGGAGTAGTCATTCTAATATTGAATAAAATCAACTTTGTAACCAAAATTTATCATAAAAGATAAGGAAAGACACTTCATACTCATCAAAGGTAAAATCTACCATGATGAACTCTCAACTCTGAACATCTGTGCCCCAAATGCAAGCACACCCACATTCATAAAGGAAACTTTACTAAAGCTCAAAACACACATTGCACCTCATAGAATAATATTGAGAGACTTCAACATTCCTCTCTCATCAATGGACAGATCATGGAAACAAAAACTAAACACACACACTGAACCTAATAAAAGTTACGAACCAAATGGATTTAACAGATAGCTATAGAACACATCATCATAAAACAATAGAACACACCATCTTCTCAGTACCTTATCCAAAACAGACCATATAATCAGTCACAAACAAGGCTTTAACAGATACAAAATGGTTGAAATAATCAAATCACCATGGACTAAGGTTGGTCTTCAATAACAAGGACAACAGAAATCCCACATACTCATGGAAGCTGAGCAATGGTCTAGTCAATGTTTGCTTGGTCAAGGAAGAAACACAGAAAGAAATTAAAGACTTTTTAGAATTCAATGAAAATGAAGGTACAACATACTCAAACTTATGGGAAACAATAAAAGCAATGCTAAGAGGAAAACTCATTGCTCTGAGTACCTTCAAAAAGAAACTGGAAAGAGAATACACTAGCAGCTTGAGAGCATACCTGAAACTCTAGAACAAAAGAAGCAAATACACCCAAGAGGTGTAGATATCAAGAAATAATTAAACACAGGGTTGAAATCAACTAAGTAGAAACAAAAAGAACTTTATTAATAATCATCAAAACCAGGAGCTGGTTATTTAAGAAAACTAACAACATAGATAAACCTTTAGCTACACTAACCAGAGGGCACAGAGACAGTATGCAAATTAACAAAATCAGAAATGAAAATGAGACCTAATAACTGAAACCAAGGAAATCCAAGAAATTATCAGATCCCACCAATAAAGCCTTTCTCAACAAAACTGGAAAAATCTGTCCCATCTGGGGATCTGTTCAATATACCTATCGCAGACAGTGTTGTGGATGCCAAGAAGTACATGCTGACAGGAGTCTGGTATAGCTGTCTCCTTAAAGACTCTGCCAAAGCTTGACAAATACTGAAGCAGATGCTCACAGCCAACCATCAGACTGAGCATAGGGTCCACAATGGGTTCCCCAATGGAGGAGTTTGAGAAAGGATTTAAGGAGCTGAAGGGGTTTGCAACTCCATAGGAAGAACAGTAATATCAACCAAGCAAATCTCTCAGAGCTCCAAAGGACTAAACTACCAACCAAGGTATACACATGGAACAACTAAATGGCTCCAGCTACATATGTAGCAGAGGATGGCCTTGTTGGGAATCAATGAGAGGAGAAGCCCTTGGTCTTGTGAAGGCTCACTGCCCCAGTGTACTGAAATTCAAGGGAGTGAAGGATGGGTGGGTGGGGGAACACCCTCATAGAAGCAGTAGAGGGGTTGTGGGGTAAGTAGTTTTGGTGAGGGGTGGAGAACCTTGAAAGGGGATAACATTTGAAATGTAAATAAAAAACATATCAGCTAAAAAAAATGAAAAAAAGAAAAATAACAAAAAAGAGAGAAATCTGGATGAAATACACTATTTTCTTGAGAGATGCCAAGTACCAAATTTAAATCAAGATCAGATTAACCATCCACAGTTCCATAACCCCCAAAGAAATAGAAGCAGTCATTAAACATCTTCCAACCAAAAAAGGCCTAGGACCAGAGGGGTTTAGTGCAGAATTCTATCAGTCCTTCAAAGAAGACCTAAAACCAATACTCTTCAAACTATTCTACAAACTAGAAACAGAATGAACACTATCCAATTTGTTCTTTGAAGCCACAATTATGTTGATACAAAACCTCACAAAGACCCAACAAAGAAAGAGAACTTTGGACCAATTTTCCTTATGATTATCAATGCAAAAATACTCAATAAAATTCTCACAAACTAAATGCAAGAACACATCAAAACAAACTTTCACCATGATTGAGTTCAAGGCCCATACCTAAAGCATAATAAAAGCAATATACAGCAAACCAGTCACCAACATCAAACTAAATGGAGAGAAACGTGAAGCAACCCCATTAAAATCAGGAACTAGACAGTGCTGACTACTCTTTCTCTATGTATTTAATATAGTACTTGAAGTTCTAGCTAGAGCAATTAGAGAACAAAAGAAGGTCAAAGGGGAAAGGGAGAAGTAAACATTTCCCTATTTGCAGATGTCATGAATAAACTTTGCAATAAATCACTTTCTAAATATCTATTTTTTTCCCAGACACAAAGGTTATTTTTTTTGCCTTTAACAAAGAAGTCTATTTCTTTAGTAAATACAGGTGAATGCAAAGACTTGTAGCTTTGAATGTCAAGAATAAGGAATGATTGTTGGCACAGTCTTAATGAGACATTATACCATATAGGGTGAAACATTAGCTAGAAGAATATTGTGAAACAGGGCAGAAAGAATAAAAGATATAAAAAAAGAAATAAAGATGATGGGGGTCATAAAATCTCATCATCTAAGCATGACACAGCATGGCAATAATGAACTCAAAGAATCTGTGTCTACTAACACTGGGACAAAAGCTACAAGAGCTACATGCAGGGCCCTCTTGGCAGCAAATTTTAAAAGAGGAAGTGTTGTATCCTTACCACATACTATTGCTCGTATAGTGAGTTACTGATTCTGGGATAAGGTGAGGCATAGTATCCAATTGAATAGACACTTATGATCCCAGAGGTCACTAATAGTAGTTCTAAACCCATTGTTATAGAAACAGTAATAGTTAATTTCTTTGGAACACTAAACCAAAAAATGTCTAACAAAGGTGCAAAAAGTTTTATAAGGAAGAAAGCTAACACTCAGAGAAAGGAGGAAATTAAGAAGCTATAAGAATAACTAGAATGCATTACATACATTTATAAAATGGTCAAAGAGTTTTTAATAAAAATAAAATAAATAATGCTGAGAGAATTAGTCTTCCTAATAAATGAATACTTTAAATCATTATTCAATCTCAAGTAATTGGCCCCAAGAAAGCATATATTTAAGCAACACTAAATGAATTATTAGGTTATATTTATATATTTATTCAGTTAAGAATACGTACATAACAATAATCATTAAAGAATAAGAGGATGAAATTTTGATAGGGATTGTGGTAAGGAGAAATTCAGTCAAGGAGGAAAAAGGAAAATGATATTATGTTTCATATACTAGAAATTACAAAAACTACATTAAATGATTTTTACTAAAGGTAGCCAGACTTTATAGCTTGTTTATTTCACATTTATGCTAACAATGGAAGAATTAATTTAAGGATCTTTTGTTTTTCTTTTTGGTTTAGTTTTTGCCTTTTTAGTGACTCTGAATCTGGAGTGCTGTAATGCTATCTTTCTATCTCTGTTGGCTTGGAAGTCCATGATTATCCTGCCTGCAAGATATGCTGAGAAAATAGTGGCACAGAACTCGTGAGAGTGTCCAGTCAATGTTTGGATTACCTTGAGGCCCAAGTCATGAGAGGGAGATCATGATCAATACTGTATGGATAGCCTGGATCCTGAGGTTGGATAGTCCAGACAGCCAGGGAAGAACAAAACATACCTGGTATAAGTAAATAAATACATACATAAATACATAAATCACTGAAATGACTCCTAATGATATTTTGTTAATTCCAATATACTTACAGATCATTGTCCTATCCAGTCATCAGAAAGGCTACTTCTGGCGTCAGACTGGAGCATGTGCAGATACCCACAGCCAGACATTATGGGTTGACAGCGTCTAAATTGCAAGTCTCCATGGGGTCTCTCTCTTTGGAGATGAGATAACTCTGTAGAAGAGGGAGAGGTGAGATTGTAGGAGTCAGACAGGATGGAGGATAAGAAGATCATGGATAACCAAATCAACTCAGCAGGGCTCCCATGGGTTCATAGAGTTTTTAATGTGGCAAACAAGAAGCCAGCATGAGTCTGTACTTGGTCCTCCACGAATATGTTATGGCTGTTGTTTTTGTGAGACTATGAACAATGGGAACAGGTATTCCTGTTCTTGGGACTTTTTCTTTTAATCCACTTGCCCTATTTAGCAGCTTTTGCCTGCTCTTATTGTATGTTGTTGTCCTGTTTGGCTGCTGTTTATTTCATACCTGTTCCATTCTGAAGAGGAAATGGAGAGGGAGTGAATCTTGGGGCTATTGGAGGTAGAGCTGAGCTAGGAGGATTGGAGGGAGTGAAAGTATGGTTGTGTGGTATAGTATGATAAAAGAATCTATTTTCAATAAAACTTTAAAAAAAGACAAGGCCGAGCAGTAGTGGTGCATGCCTTTAATACCAGCACTTGCGAGGCAGAGGCAGGTGGATTTCTGAGTTCGAGGCCAGCCTGGTCTACAGAGTGAGTTCCAGGACAGCCAGGCCTACACAGAGAAACCCTGTCTCAAAAAAAAAAAAAAAAAAATAAAAAAAAAAAAAAAAAAAAAAAGACAAATAAAATTCTGTAATTCATAGAAATATTTATGTAGAGATTTTGTATCAGATGCTTTTTAAAATAATAATAAGGCCAAATTGAAAATATATTTTATAATTAATAAGTTAGTTAACATCCATGGATTTTCAAATCTCCATATTCTTAGTTATCAATGTTTCTACATTGATGTACTTGAAATTTCAAATATGTACAAAGATTATTAATATTGATAGAAATACCAAATAGTGATAAAATATATCTTTTCAACTATTGATAATTGCTTTGTAAAAATTTATCAGTTCATAAAAAGTACTTCTACACTTCCTATTTATGTGTTAATATGCAGAAAAAAATCCCATAGTTGGAGGGCAGTCAGGTTGAACAGAAACCTCATGAGTTTTCTCTCTTATATTTCTTAATACATAAAACAAATGGAACCTGAACTTGTCCCAGGGCTTCAGTTCTCATCATAATGTACACACTACTGGGTAGAGATCAGAGAACCATATTGAATCATAGAAAAAGTCTTTGGTTTGTACTTAGTAAGTTTTTAGGATATTTAAAATGCATAAATTGAGAAGTCAATGGAACAATTATTGAAGGAAAAAACTTTGTTGAATAGAATTATATTCTCTAGGCTGGTTCGAAATTATATTAAAAATAGTTTAACGACAGCACCTGAGAGCTTGTTCAAAATTCAGACTCATGTCCCATTTCTACCACTAAGATTTACTCTGCAAGAAAATGCAATCTAAGATTGCCAATTGTTTCTTAGGAATATGAGCATTTGAGAATGAATGATGTAAGTAATCATGGACTTACTTCAAAAATATTGTTCTTTGGCTTTAACAGTTGCTATCATTTTAGTAGGTGATAATGAATTGCAGTGCAGAAAAGGAATATTTTATCTTTCCACATGTTCTTCACATATGTAATTCATTTTTACGTTTATTGTCAATTATGGCACTCATGTGGTTAAGCATCTTTGAACTTTTCTGCTTTAGTCAATACCTTGCTAAGCCTGTTTGAGTTTCTATTTGTAACATTACAAATAGATTACTTTTTCTTGTGTTAATGACATTGCAAAATATTAATACCAATTTTCATGTAAACTACTTAGTTCCAGTTATTTGTTTATATATGTAAGAGAAATAATTGCATTTTACTGTTCTAATGTATATTCATTCTACAAAGAGAACATTCAGAGAAATCTGTCAAGTATCATGTCTGAGGAATAATATACTAAAATCAACTATTTCACATATCACGTGTTTGCTGAATGTCTAGAGTTTTTCACATCTAAATAGGAGAGATTTCATGTGAGTAGGATGGAAAGAAAATTCTTTATTCTCAAAAAGTTTATACTATATAGACAGAGGTTATATGCTTGTTAAGCAAAGATGAAACTGCTTCAAATTCAAATATTAAAAGTAAAAGAAAGAAATTATAAAAGAAGAGAATAAGTCACAGCAGCGTGAAGAATGCTTTGAGTAGCAAAATTCATCCGTTAGTTTACATGTACAAAACTTGTCACTTTTCAGTTTTCATTCATGTTGATTTGAAATACCTTGTATGGTTATTATTTTATGCTAATTTTCCCAGGAAGTGCTCATTTCATTACTCTTAGGGTAAAGCCCAGGTTTAAAAAGGCAGGCCTTTATAAGGAAATGGTTATATCATGAAGACATTTGATTCAATGATTGTAAGATAGAGATGAAGGAAAATTTGGTTATTCTGAAAAAATGGCTAAGGTTAAATGCTAAATGTTAATGTTGTCAACGTTAATTTGAAATGGTCCATCTGTTAAATTCTCTGCCTTAAACTGAATCCTAACAAGGTTAATTTATATCTTGCTTCTTATACAGAATATGTAAAAATAACAAGATTAAGAAATTTGTGGGTTCACATTACAGAATTTCTTCTCCACTGTATACTTTCCTAACTACAAAGAAAAGAAGCATGTGGGAAGAGAGGGATGAGTCATTAAAGTAATTTAAATGGCAGGAAGTTGGAAATAAGATGACAGAGGGATATTTTGGGCAAATTTAATGAAACATTTTAAAGTTGAAAGTGCTAGGATATTAGATATATGAAAGATAATTGGCTAAATGGTACAAAGTTGGGTATACAGGCCCTTTTTATGACTCTATATGTATTTATCCTGATGAAAGAGGAATCAAACTAAAGAGAAAAGTCATTGATGTGTCATTTACTATATAGTACTATTATATAAACTGCTTTTACATACATTATGTCCCAACACAGTATGTCATAAAAATACTATTTCTTTTTCTATATTTATAACTGAGTTTATTTTAATTACTCTCTTATATGTTTATAGGTATAGTTAATTAAAGCTTTTTATGTTAGCTTCAAAGCACTCATAATCTCACAATTTATCAAATTATGTAAATTTGTAGTGGTGGGATCAACCCACAGAGCTTCATATACATAAATAAGTGCTTTACCACTGACCAATACATATAATGGCTGTATTATTAATCATTCAATTAAAATAATTCCCACTAAAATTTTGAGATGAGTGCCATAGCGCTATATTCAATGATCTCAATCAGACCTCAGGCTGGTGACCACTTTTCCATTACAGCACTCAATATCCTTTACGTTTAGACTTCTCAATTCACAAGTTCTTTCTTCCTCTTTCCAGCTCCTTGTTCATGGCTCCTTTTCTTTATCAGCTGCTCACATGATTGTGGAGAAAAAAGGAAGCCCAGAGTAAATGTGTATTGTTCTGTGGGTACAGCCTTTAGAGGATGTCAAATCTTCAGACACACAAGAATGTTAGGGCCTTCTCTGGATCAGACTCACAGCAGTAGCAAGGCTTTCCCTTGGGGTCATCATGGATATTGATTAATTACTTGCCTTTAGATAAAAAAAGATAGATGCAAAAGTATGTACCTCAACTTTGCTGTCCAGAATGACCTCATGATCATGACATGACCCCAGCCACAAAACTGCCTCCACACAGAGAATTTCAACTGAGATTAAATAGCCATTTTCCTTAATCACACTTCAGAGTCAAGAAAAGAATTACAGCTATTTGAATACAGACTAAAGGAGACATTTGTGTGTCATGTGGCTGCTTTGCTTCATTTAAACTTACTTATTTTTCCTACTAAATTTTCTACTATAAGTATTATAGCACAAGAAGGTAAATCTTTGGAATGGATTTATTTACCCCACAAGGGCCAGGAAATATTAATTGCTTACCTCACTCTTGTTTTTCAACCAATAAATCAGGGGAGGGCCTGATGTCATCAATTATAGATATTTGACGCATGCTGTTTTTATTATCTTTAACAATTTATTTTTAATAATGTTACAGAACTATATGGATTCTTCAATTACATTTGAAGACTTTATGAATACAAAAATTGCACAAGATTCACTCATTCCATATGCAGCTTCATATTTTATTGATGAACCATTATCAATAAAAGGTATAAAAGGGATTTATAGTTCAGAAATTATTCAATCTATTACTACTTTTTTTCTCTGCCCAACAGGTATAACTATCTGTCTTGATTCATCTATCATGGTTAAATCATAAACCCTTAACAGAAGGATTCTGGTTATGTTTTAGGATCATTTCCAGTAATAGACTCAGGCACATTTTAACCTCCCAGGTTTTATTACAGGAGGAAATAAACAAGCTGATGAACTAACCATCCCCATTTTTTATTTCTCCAGAAGAAAATAGGGATGTGGTTTGTATCTGTTATGGCAGATATATCCACTGAAATACTGTGGCTTCCTTCTCAGCTTCCCAGGCCCCAGACCAACAAGGATAAAATAGAGGGTGAAGAAACCATGGTAGTCACCAGGAAGATCGCAAATGTCAGGTAAAAAGCACAAGGACATATTAGCCATATCATCAGAAGTCAAGGCTACCCATCTTTGGCCAATTTAGAGCCCTATGCACCAAAGATAAAATTATTTGATTATATACACAATGCTCCTCGGGAATATTTTTTTCTAGTATGCTAGCTGCTTTTGCCCTGTTTATCTATAGTGAGTGCCTCTGACCTTTGGTTATTTTATGTTCTTCATCCTGCTTTGCTTCAAGTTGTAGAGTGGATGGATCCAGTTCCTGTTATCTTTACTAATGACTATTTATGCCAACCTTGGGACTGTAATGGACTCTTTCATTCACCTGATATAGGGACTACTTTTAAGTTTCATTGTGATTTAAATAATTTCCTATTTGTATAATATATTTAGATTCTTATTAATCAATATTCTATTGTCTATATTCTACATTCTAATATTCTATATGGTCCCATTATAACACTTATATTCTTATTAAAGGCAAATGTGACCTAACATTCTATAAGATACCAGAACTACTAATCACGTGGGTATATTTTCAAGCTATTCTCTAGATTTTCTGACCAATATAACAAAGTAATCAATAGTAATGGACATAGTTTGGATCCTCATACCAAGTTGCTCTTAGTGCAGCATATTACACTCAATGGTTTCACTGCTATGATATCATTATATTTATAATTTTGCCTACATATAGGATACTCATGCAGTAAATAGCAATTAGATTTATTTATAATACCTCAAATCAAAACTATTGCAGATATATTGCTATTTAAAATTTTGAAAAAGTAAGGTAATGGGAACAATGTCCAAAAATGAAGTCATGTAAGGAGATTTCTGAATGCTTGTGAAAAAACTTCAAGTCAGGAGACTGGTGATCTCAATTTCTTCATAACACTACACTTTTCTTGGAGCAGGTTTTCATGTATGTCCCTCTCAGGTATAGTGGATAGTGGATGAGAGAGTTTAGTGCAGATTATTCATTAACACTAGCTATTTTTATTTTTTTATACTTTATGAAAAAGCATGTTGTTGTCATGTGCAGGAAGTCTGTCACATGTAGCTTGCCCTTGTAATTCTCTTTACTCATGTGACTGTCCTTAAGCTTCTGAATACAAATTATCTGGTACTCTGAGTAACCCTGATTACTGCATGAGACTTTAGACCATCTCACTTATTGACTCAATTCCCCCAAACCCACTGCCTCTAGAATTGTAGAAAACACATACTTATAGATAATTTCACACACACACACATAGAAGAATATCCCTTTCTTCATCACATTATTGAATTTTCCCCAACCTGAATACACACTGGGACTAAAAGCAAGTCTCAACAAATGCAAAAACACCCTGCACCCTATGTGACTACTATGGATTAAAGCAGGCTATAAATAACAATGGGAACAACAGAGAGTTCATAAGCTCAAGCAAATTGAACAGCTAATTACTAAATGATAAATTGACCAAGGCAAAAATTAAGAAAGAAATTGACAACTTTTTAGAATTAAATACAAATGAAAACATACCATACTCAAATTTATGTGATACAAAGAAAGTGCTAAAAGACAAATTCATAGAACTAAGTGAATGAGTGTGTGTGTCTTTAAGTGTGTGTGTGTGTGAGGGAGAGAGAGAAAGAAAGAGAGAGAGAGAGAAAGAGAGAGAGAGAGAGAGAGGAGAACTCTAGAACAAAAATAAAAAATGATATACAGAAATAACAATTAAACTAAGGGAAGAAATCAATAAAATAGAAACAAGCAAACAAATAACAATAAAAAAGAATCAGTGAAACAATGACTTGGTGCTTTGAGAAAATCATTAAGATTGACAAATCCTTACCCAAATTAACTAAAAGGTAGAGAGCAAAGATATCAAATGAAAAGTTAGAGAAGAAAGCAGAGACATAAAAACAGACACCAGAGAAATACAGAGAATCGTATTTACATACTTTAAAACCCATACTTTAAGAAATTGGAAAGTTTCAAAGAATTGGATATATTTTGTTTTGCTTTTTTTTTTTTTTTCGAGACAGGGTTTCTCTGTGTAGCCCTGGATGTCCTGGAACTCACTCTGTAGACCAGGCTGGCCTCAAACTCAGAAATCCACCAGCCTCTGCCTCCCAAGTGCTGGGATTAAAGACATGCGCCACCACCTCCCGGCAAGGATATATTTTTTTTATCATTTCTCTAACAAGGTTCTATCAAGAAAGGATTAGCAACTTAAACAGTCCTATAAACTCTATGATTGGAAATACAGGCAGTAATTAAAAGCTTATAAAAAAAAGTCCATGGACAGATGGTTTTAGCACAGAATTTCACTAGACTTTGAAAAAGGAAGTAAAACCAATACTACCCAAGTTATTCTACAAAATTAAAATAGAAAATCTTACTTGATTCTTTTTATGAAGACACATTACATTGATATCCAAACCACTTAAATACACAACCAACATGGAAAATTACAGACCAGTTTGATTATAAATGGAAAAAAAAAATCTCAAGAAAATACTTGCAAACTGAATACAAGAACACAACACAATGATCATCCATCATAATCAAGTAGGCTTCATCCCAGAAGTACAAGAATGTTAATATTTCAACATATGTAAATCAATAAATGAAATCCACCATATAAACAGACTAAAAGAAAAACCACATGATCATTTTATTAGATGAAGGAAAGTCCTTTGACATACTTTAACCCTCCTCCATAGTAAAAGTCCTAGAAAGGCTATGGAAAGAAGGAGTAGGCCTCAAAAAACAAGACAACAAAAAAATAAACAATCAAATAACATCCCCCCAACCAATAGAAGTGATTTTCCTCAGGCCTAGAACCAACATCAACTTAAATGGAGATAATCTCAAACCATTTCCACTAAAATCAGGAATGAGTCAAGGCATTCCACTTTCTTCATACCTAGTTAGTGCAGTTCTTAAAGACTTTAGAATAATGAAATGAGAAAATATAGAAGATAAATAAATTGGAAATGAAGAATTGAAATAATTGTTTTGGTAGATTTTATGATAGTATACATTAGTGATTCTAAAATTTCCATCAGGAAACTCTTATAGCTGATAATCACATCAGTAAAGTAACTGGAAACTAAATCAATACATAAAATAAATAGGCTTCTTTCATATATATGACAAATCACTGAGAAAGAAATCAGGAAAAAATTCCATTGTACTGGCCTCAAAGTAATGTCATGGAGTAGTTCTAAACAATCAAGTGAAGGTCTTATCTGATTAAAAGCTTTAACACACTGAAGAAAAAAATTAATATCAAAATATGGAAATATCTCCCATGTTCATAGGTTGCTAGCATTCATACAGCAAAAATTGCATTCCTACCTACCAAAACAAATGCAAGCTCCATCAAAATTACAACATAATTCTTCATAGGCCTTGACATTACTATATTGAGCTTCATGTAAAACATAAAAAATAACATAATAGCTAACACAATCTTTAGAAATAAAGGAACTCTAAGAAGTGCCATTATGCCTAATTTCAAGTGTTGTACTACAGAGCTAATAAATATAGCAATAAAGACAGCATGGTATTGGCACAAATACAGACATGTTGACCAATGGATATAAATCCATATACTTATGAACACATGATTTATTTTAAAGAAGCCAGGAATATACACTCAATAAAACAGATCATATTCAACAAATGATCTGTTGAAGCTAGATAAATGCATATAGGTCCATACTTATCACCCTGCACAAAACTCAGTTCCAGATATCAATGAATTCAACCAAAGACCAGATTAACTGAATTGGATTGAGGAGAAAGTGGGGAATAGTTTGAGCTCTGCCCTGGCTGGTTTTGTGTGTCAACTTAACACAGGCTGGAGTTATCACAGAGAAGGAAGCTTCAGTTGGGGAAGTGCCTCCATGAGATCCAGCTGTGGGGCATTTTCTCAATTAGTGATCAAGGGGGTAGGGTCCCTTGTGGGTGGTGTCATCCCTGGGCTGGAAGTCTTGAGTTCTATAAGAGAGCAGGCTGAGCAAGCCAGAGTGAGCAAGCCAGTAAGGAACATCTCTCCATGGCCTCTGCATCAGCTCCTGCTTCCTGATCTGCTTGAGTTCCAGTCCTGATTTCCTCTGGTGACCAATAGCAATGTGGAGGTAAGCTGAATAAACCTTTTCCTCCCAACTTGCTTCTTGGTCATGATGTTTGTGCAGGAGTAGAAACTCTAAAAATCTGGAGATGGTTTGAGAATCCCTCAGCTCCTTCAACTACTGAAACCTCTCCAAATTCTCTCCCTCCTGGGAACTCAGAGAATATTGAAGATCCGTGGTCACAACTATATTTCAAGCTTAAAGAAGCTAATGCCCTTGATTATCTTGATGAATTAGGGGATTTGGTGTGCAAAGCTTTCTACAAGATAGGGAAGAAATCAGAAAATGATTTTCTTTGTTGGTTACTCTTAGCATCTTGAGAAAAAACGATGAAGGAAAATAAGGAGTTTTGAGAAAAAAAGATGAAGGAAAATAAAGAGTTGTGTGATAAAATCGAAAGGCTCCAGACACAAGTAAACAATCAAAAAGTTGCTAAGTGTGTCCTTGAAGAGAATCTTCTCTCCAGCAGCCATAGAGCTCAAGTTGCAGAAAATCAAACTGAAGCTCTCATTATAAGGTTGGCTGAATTACAGCGAAAATCCAAGTATCAGCCTCAGAGGGTATCAGAGGTTAAAGTAAGGGCTTTAGTTGTCAAAGAATGGGATCTTATAATTTGGGATGGGGATGTGCGGGAAGACCCCATTGAAGCTGAGAATATTGAATCTTCAGATTCTCAAGGGTTTGCCCCATGTGAGGAAGTAGTACTCTCAGCCCCACCCCTTGAAATCATGCCTTTTCCACACAAGGAAGCTAATCCCCCAGAGTCTGATGAGACAGCAGTGACTTTCACTGAAGAAAATGCCAGACAAGACAATACTGATGTTTTTCAAGGCCCACCAATAGTTTCTTCCAGACCTATAAGCAGACTCAAGGCAAAACAGGCCCCTAGAGAGGAGGTAGAAAGTGTAGTCCATGAGGGAATTCGATACACTACTAAGGAGCTTAATGAGTTTGCTAATTCATTCAAGCAGAAGTCTGGGGAATATGTGTGGGAATGGATTTTAAGGGTGTGGGATAATGGAGAAAGGAACATAAAACTAGAGCAGGCTGAATTTATTGACATGGGCCCTCTGAGTGGAGATTCTAGGTTTAATATGGAAGCTTGGACAGTTAAAAATGGTGTCAGAAGTTTGCTTGAATGGTTGGCTGAAGCATTTATCAAAAGATGGCCTACTGAAAAGGAGTTAGAGATACCTGATATCCCTTGGCTTAGTGTTAATGAAGAGATTTTAAGACTTAGGGGAATTGCAATGCTAGAGTGGATAGATTGTGTAAAACCTAATCCTCCACAATGGGAAGGTCCAGAAGATATGCCCTTTACCAGTCCTATAAGATGCAAAATGGTGAGGGGGCACCAGCACGTTTGAAGAGTTTTGTTCTTGCCCTTTTCCTTGTGCCAGACCTTAGGGTTGGAGATGCTGCTGCTCAAATAGATGAATTAAATTCAATGAGTTTAATTGGGCCCCGAGGTAACAAGGGCCAGTGGCAGCATTGAATCACCAGAGACAAGGTGATCATAGTTATTATAATGGACAGCAAAGACAAAACAATGTTTATAATGATATAACCCGTAATGGTCAGTACAGGAGAGGTGAAATTTATAATGGCATGACTCGTTTGGACCTTTGGTCCTGGCTAATCAATCATGGTATTTCCAGGAATGAAATAGATAGGAAGCCCATACACCTTTTACAAGAGTAACTGTGCACTGGGGGAAAGGAAATAATCAGACTTTCCAGGGTCTATTGGATACTGGTTCTAAATAGACACGGATCTCAGGAGATCCCAAGAAACACTGTGGCCCTCCAGTTAAAGTAGGGGCTTATGGAGGACAGGTGATTAATGGAGTTTTGACTGAAGTCTGATTCACAGTAGGTCCAGTAGGTCCACAAACACATCGTGTGGTAACCTTTCCAGTTCCAGAGTGTATAATTGGGATAGATTTACTCATAAATTGGCAGAATTCTCACATTGGTTCCCTGACCTGTGGAGTGAGGGCTATTATGGTTGGAAAGGCTAAATGGAAGCCTTTAGATTTGCCTCTGCCAAAGAAAATAGTGAATCAAAAACAGTATCATATTCCTGGAGGAATTACAGAAATTACTGCCACTATCAAGCACTTGAAAGATGCAGGGGTTTTGGTTCCCACCACATCTCCCTTTAAGTCTCCTATCTGGCCAGTGCAGAAGACATATGGATTATGGAAAATGACAGTTGATTATCGAAAACTAAATCAAGTAGTAACTCCAATTGCAGCTGCTGTACCAGATGTAGTTTCTTTACTTGAACTAATTAACACCTCTCCCGGTAACTGGTATGCAGCCATTGATCTGGCAAATGCCTTCTTCTCAGTACCTGTCCATAAGGACCACCAGAAGCAATTTGCTTTCAGTTGGCAAGTCCAGCAGTATACCTTTACAGTTTTGCCTCAAGGATATATTAATTCTCCTTCCCTTTATCATAAGTTAGTTAGAAGAGATCTTGATTGTCTCTTCCACAAAATATCACATTGGTGCACTATATTGATGACATTATACTGATTGAACCAAGTGAGCAGGAAGTAGCAACCACCTTGGACTCATTGGTAACACATATGCATACCAGAGGATGGGAAATAAATCCAAGCAAAATTCAAGGGCCATCTACCTCAATCAAATTTTAGGAGTCCAGTGGTGTGGGGCATGCAGAGATATTACTTCTAAGATGAAAGATAAGTTAGTGCACCTGGCCCCTCCCACCACCAAGAGAGAAGTATGTCTATTTGGATTCTGGAGACAGCATTCCTCATTCCTCATTTGGGTGTGCTACTCAGGCCCATTTACCAAGTGACTCGGAAAGCTGCTAGCTTTGTGTGGGGCCTGGAACAGGAGAAGGCTATTCAACAGGTCCAGGCTGCTGTTGCAGGCTGCTCTACCACTTGGACCAAATGATCCAGCAGACCCGATGATACTTGAGGTGTCTGTGGCAGATAGAGGTGCTGTTTGGAGCCTCTTGTAGGCCCCTGTATGTGAATCACAGAAGAGACCCTTAGGATTTTGGAGAAAAGCTCTACCATCATCTGGAGACAACTATTCTCCCTTTGAAAAACAGCTCTTCATCCTGCTATTGGGCCTTAGTGGAAATTGAACATTTGACAATAGGACACCAAGTAACTATGCGACCTGAACAACCCATCATGAGCTGGGTGCTATGAGACCCTTCAAGTCATAAAGTAGGACGTACACAGCAGCAGTCAATTATCAAATGGAAGTGGTATATATGTGATCGGGCCAGAGCAGGTCCTGAGGGCACAAGCAAGTTACATGAAGAAGTTGCTCAAATGCCTATGGTTTCCACTCCTGTTACAATACCATCTGCTGCCAAGCATGCACCTATAGCCTCATGGGGTGTTCCCTATGATCGTCTGACTGAAGAAGAGAAGACTAGGACCTGGTTTACAGATGGCTCTGCATGTTATGCAGGCACCACCCAGAAGTGGACAGCTTCAGCATTACAACCCCTTTCCAGGACAACCCTGAAAGATACAAGTGAAGAAAAATTTCACAGTGGGCACAACTTTGGGCAGTGCACATGGTATTACAGTTTGTTTGGAAGAAGAAGTGGCCAGATGTCCACTGACTCTTATGCTGTAGCCAATGGATTGGCTGGATGGTCAGGGACCTGGAAAGATCACGATTGGAAAATTGGTGAGAAAGACATCTAGGGAAGCAATATGTGGATAGATCTCTCCAAATGGGCAGAGGATGTGAAGATATTTGTGTCCCATGTAAATGCTCACCAAAAGATGACTTCATCTGAGGAGGAGTTCAATAATCAAGTGGATAAGATGACCCTGTTCAGTGGACAGTCAGCCTCTTTCCCCAGCCATCCCTGTCATTGGTCAATGAGCACATGAACAAAGTGGTCATGGTGGCCGAGATGGAGGTTATGCTTGGACTTAACAGCAGGGACTTACACTCACCAAGGCTGACCTGGCCACAGCTGCTGCTGAATGCCAGATCTGCCAACAACAGAAACCAACACTGAGCCCCAGATATGGCACCATTCCTTGAGGTGACCAGCCAGCAACATGGTGGCAGGTTGACTACATTGGACCACTTCCTCCATGGAAAGGATAATGTTTTGTTCTTACTGGAATAGACATTTATTCTGGTTATGGATTTGGCTTTCCTGCATGAAATGCTTCTGCCCAAACCCACCATCTGTGGACTCACTGAAGGTCTTTTCTATTATCATGGTATTCCACACAGTATTGCTTCTGACCAAGGAACTCACTTCACAGCCAGAGAAGTGCAACAGTGGGCCCATGATCATGGAATCCACTGGACTTACTATGTTTCCCATCATCCTGAAGCTGCTGGTCTGATAGAAAGGTGGAATGGCCTTTAGAAGACACAGCTACAGCCCCAATTAAGTTGCAGAAGCATGGATGGTTGGGGCAGAGGTCTTCAGAAAGCAATATATGCTTTGAATCAGCATCCAACATATGGTACAGTTTCCCCCATAGCCAGGATCCTTGGGTCCAGGAATCAAGGGGTGGAAAAGGGAACAGTTCCACTCACTATCACTCCTAGTGATCCTCTAGGAAAATTTTTGCTTCCTGTCCCCACAACTCTAGGTTCTGCTGGCCTAGTAGTTTTGGTTCCTAAGGGTGGAGTTCTCCTACCAAGAGCCAAAACAAACATTCCATTGAACTGGAAGTTCAGACTTCCCCCTGGTCATTTTGGGCTTCCAATGCCCTTAAACCAACAGGCTAAGAAGGGAAGAGCAGTGTTAGGTGTAATAGATCCAGATTACCACGGAGAAATTGGATTGCCTCTTCACAATGGAGGTAAGCAGGATTGTGTCTGGAGTGCAGCAGATCCCTAGTACTTCCATGTCCTGTGATTAAAGTCAATGGGAAATTACAACAGCCTATTCCAACCAGGATGACAAAGGATGCAGACCCATCAGGAATGAAGGTATGGGTCAATCCTCCAGAAAATGAGCCAAGACCTGCTGAGGTGCTTGCAGAGGGAGAAGGAAATACAGAATGGGTAGTAGAGGAAGGTAGTTATAAATACAAGCTAATGCCACATAATCAGTTGCAGAATTGAGGATTATAAAGTAATACGAATGCTTCTGTTTTACTTTGTTAAAAATACATTTTTCAAAAACAAAGAATACATTTTTCTTTCTTCCAATTTCTCTAACATGAATTGGTATTTAAGTTGAGACACTAAAAGAATGTTCCCAAGGGATATTGCCCCATTGTAAATTTACAAGTACGTTTGCGATTGTACGAGGAATAGTTATATCATGTTAGGCACATTCATAATTTTGTTATTGTTTCATGTGGACATGAGATGTTATTTGTGTCAAGTTGACAAGGGGTGGATTGTAGTGGCTATTCCTGGTTGTCAACTTGACTACATGTGAAATGAGCTACAATCTAGAATTGGAAGGCTCACCTGTGGCCCTAATCTGGAGGCTAAGACATACAAGTTCACTACCTGAATCTTGGCATGGAGACCTTGAGGCATAGTGGCTATAAATCCCAGAAGATTGAGATAGGAAGATCTATGAGTTCAAGGTCATCTAGGATTAAAGGTGTGCTGGAGACCTATATAAGGACATTGAAAGAAAGAAGGCTCTTTCTGCTTTGCCTGCTTGCCTTGTGGGACTGAGCAACTGCTAGATCCTTGGTCTTCCATTCATAGCTGCTGCTGACCATTGTTGCAAGTTGGACTACAGACTGAAAGTCATCAATAAATTCCTATACTACATAGAGACTACCATAAGTTCTGTGAATCTAGAGAACCCTGACTAATACAAGCTCATAGGTACAAAAAAGGACTTTCTAAATAGAACACAAAGATCAAATGGACCTCATGAAACCGAGAAGTTTCTGCTCAGCAAATAAAATGTCACTAGGTGAAAGTAGCAGGCTAAAGAATAAATAAAAAAATACCAACTACACATCCAACTGAGAGTTAATAGCTAAGGTACATAAAAACTTAAACCCTGGACATAAAGAAAACAAATAATCTAATTAAAAGTAAGGAACATATTTAAACAGAGAATGCTCAAAAAAGAAGTATATACCTGAGGAGTGCCAAAATCAATGTTCATCATCCTTACTTACCAGGTAAATGCAGATCTAAACTATTTTGAAATTACATCCTACAACAGTAAGGATGGCTAAATTCAATAAAACAAATGACAGATCATTCTGGTGAGGATGCAAATTAAGGTGAACAATCACCTAATGCTGGTGGGAGTGCAAACTTGTATAGATGCCACAGAAATAGTTTGACATTTCCTTGGGAATCTGAGAATAGATATATATCAAGATTCTGCTATACCACTCTTGGGCTTATAGACTGAGGATGTTTCATCCTTCGACAGAGACGATTACTTAACTATACTCACTTCTGCTCTAGTCATAATAGGCAGAGAGAGGAAAGAGTCTAGATACTCATCAACAGATGAAAAAGTGTGGAATTATTATTACTAGACCATTTAAAAAGGGACGTTATATAATTTTCAGGTAAATGGATGAGTCTATCCACAGAGGTTAGGTATCAAATAAATTTATAATATTAGGGAGGGGATGAATCACTGTGAGAAGGGGAAATAGAATAAGTATTTATGGATAGACAAACTCACAGAAACTGTGGCAATATACATAGGGTCAGCACAGGTCTACACCACATCGAATCCCAGCACTCAAGTGAGAAGTGAACCCAAACCTTCCTTTTAACCCAGAAAGCTATCTCCAGTTAACAGCCACTTGAATATAAAAATTCTTTCTCTCTAACAGTGTGTAATTTAAGATTAAAATCATATTTATGTATAGGTAAGGCCCATGCCCAGCATTCAATGACCAACACAAAATGAACTCAATAGAATTTTTAGAGGTTATTGTCTTTTAAATTCTTTTTAGGACATTGTTTCCAGTCTTCCTTTTTTAACCTTACAGGTCATTTATGCCTATGTTATGACTTCCAGTTTTATGGTTTTCTGGGATTACAGTGTGCTCATATGGAGAAGTGTGTCTCTGCATCTGTATCTGTTTCTTATACTTTTTCTATTGTTCTTTTCTTTTATTTATTTTGACCTGTTCAATTTGGTTTAGATTCAGATGTGAAAGTTACGAGGAGGATAAACAGTCAGTAAATATATTAGTTGATAGTTTATTTATATGAAAAATAAAAATGTAAAATTTCTAAATATAAAAGCTGCTAAGGAAGGAAGGATAGTGAGTTTTGAGAATGATAGATTCTTTCAACAAACTTGTCCTCACTACAGAGGAATTCTTAGTTCTGCTTTTAAACTTTCATGGCACTGGTAACTTGTTATGTATCCAGATTTTCAAAAGTGTTAGATTAAGCTTTAAAGTTTAATATTTTTAACCAAAACAAGGAGTTGAGTAGAATAATTTGCCTCTGTATGACTAGCATTATATGTCAGAGGTTGAGAATTTTTTTTTTCCAGAGGACCTTGCTTGTATAACCAGTTTCTACATGGAGGTTCACAACTCTCTCTGAATCCAGTTCCAGAGTTCTGATTCTTTTTCTGGTCTTCATAGGCACTTAATGAAGTGCAAACAGATATACATGCAAGCAAAGCACTCATAAACATAAAATGATAAAAATTTCAAAATTAGAAGTCTCTTGTCTCTAAATTAAGGGATATGTGGATTTTAGGCATCTATCAGATTGTCTCTCATATAAGGAAATGTTTAAAATTGTAAATAACCAAAGCATAGCACATCTCTGGCAAATATACATGTGTAATAATGAAAATAAATACATATGCTTTTTTTGAAAAAAAAGATTCAGAATTATTTTTAAGCATAACTCTTGCCAATTCTAATTCTATTTTACTGCATCTAGTACTATATAATGGAAAATCTCTTTTGTTGATACTATATACAGATAAATATGAGAATGTTTATTTCTATATTTTTATATGAATTTCATAAGTATTTGTAACATATAAAGTAGTAGGTATCAAATGACTAAATGGCAGGTGTAATCTGTTCATATAGTATGCAGTATGGTATCAAGAGTGGAAAAGAGACTGTAGTGGGTATGCATTCTTTCTTTCTTATGATAATGTTAATCTTATGTTTCAACAGATAAATATGGTACAGCCACTATGACTGAATCAAGACACAAAACTTAATCTTTACACAGCTTTAGTTTTCCAGGAAACAATAATTTCCATGAGTTCTTTACAGCCTGTTGAGGCAGTATCTCCTAGCATACTTTAAAGCTACTTGTGTATAGGTTTATGCTTCTCTTTTATTTATTTAGAACAAAAATTAGATCTACTCTACCAACAAATTTAAAAAGTGCCCCATCATCCCTTGAAGGTTAGGGTAAAGGTTCATGGTTAGTGATTCCACACCTTTATGTTCAATAAAGTTTTTTACTCTGCAATCAAAACATCTGAACTTCTCTGAACAGACAATCAGGCATAGCTCAAAATATTTAATTACTGTCTTAATTCATAATTCAAAGGAGATCAGACATACTGTCTTGGCTAACTTCAACATTATTATATATCAGCCTCCTCATTAAAACTTTTAAACTCAAAGGCCTTGTACAAACTGTTACAACTGTGTGTTACACAGTTTGTACACACTTGTACAAACTGTTAATTGTGTGTTAATTTAATGTCAGTTTTGAAACATTACTTCCTCTTTAACTAAGTCATCTGGGAAATCGATGTTTTTGTTAGCTTCAGCTCTGATTCTTCCCTATTATTCTGAAAACATATTGGACAGCTTTTTCTTAAGGTGTGAAAGTTAAGGTAACAAAGTAACCTTCAGCATCCTACTTATGCCATACACAAATACCAACATGACAAAAAAGGGTTCAGCCCATTGAAATGTCTAAAGGTAAATATCAACACAAAAATAAATGGAGCTCTGTATGCACTAATGTCCTAGTTATACAAAATTTCCCTTGGAAATACTTGTAAATAAAAGTACATTAGTTTTTATGTAAATACAATTTGAATTCTAATTGTTGGGTAGCTCTGATGTCAAATTTTTCTCACTTTAGTATTTATGAAATAGATTTCTGGTTTCAGATATATACCTTATAAATGGTAGTGGCTTGCTATTTTATCCTTTTGTCTTTTAGATGTCTTAACATTCATGCTTGTGCAGTGCCTTAGCTCTAAGTTAAACAGATCTTGAAATTTACCAGACCTAACTAATTTTATAACTATGCCTCCAGGATCAACACATGATTATTCTCAATAAGAACTCTATTAATAAGTTATGAGCTTTTCTCCCATATCTCTATCAATATATACCATCATTAAGGGCCTAGAGTAGTTTTTCCTAAAGATGGAGAATACAGAATTAACATAGTAAAAATGGCCATCCTACCAAAGGTAATCTATAGGTTCGATGCAATCCCCATAAAAATCCCAACACAATTCTTCAAATCATGGAAGTAGCAATTCTCAAATTCATCTGGAAAGGCAAAACAAAAACAAAAACAAAAAACAAAACAAAATAGAAAAAAACAATACTTAAAAATAAAAGAATAGCTGGGAGAAATCATCATCCCTGACCTCACGTTTTACTTCAGAGCAATAGTGATAAAAACTGCATGGTATTGGTACAGAGACAGACATGTTGGTCAATGGAATATAACTGAAGGCCCAGAAATAAAACCACACACTTACAGAACTTGATCTTTGACAAAGAAGCCAAAAATATACAATGGAAAAAAGAAAGCATCTTCAATAAATGGTGCTGGTATAAATGGCTGTCTGTATGTAGAAAAATGAAAATAGACCCATATTTGTCACCTTACACAAAGTTCAAGTCCAAGAGGATCAAGGACCTCAACATAAAACCAGCACACTGAAACAAATGGAAGAGAAAGTAGGAAAGAGCCTTGAACTCATTAGCACAGGGAGAACTTCCCTAAACAGATCTTTAGTGGCGCATGCTCTAAAATCAATAATTGATAAATGGGACCTCATGAAACTGGAAAGCTTCTGTAAGGCAAAGGACGTAGTCAAGACAAATCAGCAACCTACAGATTGGGAAAAAAATCTTCACTAACCCCACATCAGACAGAAGGCGAATATCCAAATTATATAAAGAACTCAATAAGTTAATCACCAAAAAATCAAACACAATCAAAAAATAGGGTACAGAACTAAACCAAGAATTTACAACAGAGGAATCTCGAATGGCTGAGAAGCACCTAAAGAAATGTTCAAAGTCCTTAGTGATCAGAAAAATGCACATCTAAACGGCCCTGAGATTTCACCTTAAACTAATCATAATGGCTAATATCAAAACCTCAGGTGACAACACATGTTGGAGAGGATGTGGAGAAAGAGAAACACTCCTCCATTTCTGGTGGGATTACAAACTGATACAAGTACTCTAGAAATCAATCTGGATGTTCCTTATAAAATTGGAAGTAGAACTCCCTGAAGCCCAGCTATACCATTCTTGGGAATATACCCAAAAGATGCCTCATTATGCCACAGGGACACATATTCCACTATGTTCATATCAGCCTAATTTGTGATAGCCAGAAAGTGGAAACAACCTAAATGTCCCACAACAGAAAAATGAATACAGAAAATGTGGTTCATTTACTCAATGGAATACTGCTCAGCTTTTAAGAATGAGGACATCGTGAATTTTGCAGGCAAATGGATGGGACTAGAAAATGTCATCTTGCATGAAGTAACTCAAACCCAAAAGGATGTGCATGGTATGTAGTCACTAATAAGTGGATATTATCCCTCCCCCCCAAAAAAGTACAGGATCCCCAAGATACAGCCCTACAGTCCACAGAACTCACAAAAGTCAAGAAGCTGAAGGGCCCAAGTGAGGATGCCTCAGTCCCACTTTGGAGAGAGGAGAAAGCAATCACAAGTGGGGAGGGAGGGAGTGACCTGGGAGGGAAAGTGGACAGGGCAGGGAGGGAAGTGGGAGAGGGGAACATGATCTGGTATTGGGTGAGGGAAAAAGACAGAAACCCTGAGGGCCCTCAGAAAGAATGGCAACCTCGGGAAATAGGTTGGGGGCACCCTTCAAAAATGCACCAGAGATCTGGAAGGTCAGAGATTCTCAGGACTCAAAGGGAGGGACCTTAGATGAAATGCCAGACAGTAGGAGAGGGAACTTATAGAGCAAACATACAGCAGGAAGACAGGAAATCAAGTGAGGAATAGGGTTGCCATCCTACAGTCACAACTCTGACCCATAATTGTTCCTGTCTGAAAGAATTACATGGATTGAAATGGAGAGGAGCCTGAGGAAAAGAAGGTCCAGTAACAGGCCCAAAGTGGGATCCAGCTCAAGGGGAGGTTCCAAGGCCTGACACTATTACTGAGGTTACAGAGTGTTCACAAAAAGGGACCTAGCCTGACTGGTCTCTGAAAGATCCAACAAACAGCTGAAAGAGTCAGATGCAGATATTTACACCCAACCAAGGGACAGAAGCAGCTGACCTCTGTTGTTAATTAGGGAAGGCTGAAAGAAGCTGAGGAGAAGGGTAATCCTGTAGGAGGACCAGTAGTCTCAATTATCCGGATCCCCGAGATCTCTTAGACACTGGACAACCAAACAGGCATCATACACTAGCTGATATGAAGCCTCCAACATACATACAGTAGAGGACTTCCGGGTCCGTGTTCATTCAGAGCTGATGCACCTAACCCTCAAGAGACTGGAGGCCCCAGGGATTTTAGAGGTCAGGTAGAGTAGGGGGTGGGGACATCCACATAGAGACAGGAGGGTGGGGAGGAGGTATGGGATGTGGAACAGTCAGAGGGTGGATGGAGAGGATAAAATATAAAGTGTACAAAGTAAGTTAATTAAAATAAAAAATAATACAAAATACATAGTAGAATATGACAAAAAAAGAAAAAAATGAAATCTGTCTTCTCTTCTAATACATATAGAAACATCCAGTAGATCAATGTTTACATG
>NW_022196912.1:1421775-1423119 GCF_008632895.1 Mastomys coucha | reverse complement strand
GTACAAATAGTTGTATTTATTAATAATCTGATGATGAATAACTAAAACATGCCTAGTTTATATTATTGGCTCCTGATTATTCTGCTAAAAATAAGAATTCTGCTAAAAATAAAAATTCACTGTACTTTGTTTTAAAATGATGTAGGGAAATGCGATACAATCTCAACACAAATACATGGGTAACAAAAAGCGCATTAACACCTTCTGGCTCCGTCTTCCAAGGCGATTATGCACAGTGGGAAATCCAGGCCATGAAACGTCTGTAACCCAGACGGCCATCATCCATGTGCCAGCCTAGGGTGACCTCCCAGCCAGAAAAGGTTCATAAGAATGCACCATCCTCCATGTAGAATGCCAAGGCTCGTCCGCAAAACCCAAGGTCCAAGGACGGATCATAATCTCTGAAGAGGGCTGACGTAACTCTTTCACTCACGTGCTGAATTCAGTAGGGCGGGGAGTGGTGCAGCTGGAAGCCAGAGCTCGGTCACCAGGAGCTGATCTCAGGATGATGCAAATCAGTTCCTTGATGCCTCTAAAGAGCTGAATTAACCTTTGAAAGCCTGGAGACTGAGCTCAGTGAGGTGCAGCTGGAAGCCAGAGCTCAGTCGCCAGGAGCTGATCTCAGGATGATGCAAATCAGTTCCTTGATGCCTCTGAAGAACTGAATTAACCTTTGAAAGCCTGGAGGCTGAGCACGGACCAAGCATTCTTGGGAGATGCCTGATCTAGCGAACATTAAACCGGGCACGAAAGCTTTGCTCCATGGGAGCTTTTACTGCTTGAATCGGATAAGCAGGTTTTTCTTGAGAAGCTGGTCAATTAGCAGGATCTAGCCAATTCTCGGGGTTTGCCTGTCCCCCCTCCTGCTTTGATTGGGAAAAGCAGATATTAGCAACTGGCATTTCTCGGAAGCAGGCATGTCTCGGGATTTGCCTGTCGCTCCTGTTTTGATTGGGAAAAGCAGATATTAGCAGTTTTCCAAAGCAAATGAACATACACACACACACACACACAAAACTGGCGAAGTAAAAAAATTTATCAAAGGCAAAACTGGCTGGGAGAAGCATATTTTAAGGCATCGGCTTCTCCGAATCAATCTGTCGTACCAATCTTTCTGGTAGCCAGTGAGCCTCTTCTTCGGCTTGGGAAAACATGCAGACAGAACCTCTGCCCCAAACCAGGACCAGGTCCGGACCAAACCACATATTGGTGAGTGGATCCCTCCACCGCACCATAGCGTGGGAATTGGCTGATTCAGGATGCCAATATCGGTCCACTGCTGAACGATTATTAATATCGATCTGCAGAAAGTTCAAAATAAAAAGGACAAATGCCAGATACGCT
>NW_022196912.1:1419953-1420973 GCF_008632895.1 Mastomys coucha | reverse complement strand
TTAACGATCATTCTTGCTTGTTCTCTGGAAATTTTATGTTTGAGTCTCAGAGTCTGGCTGGATAAGTGCAACTTCTCATGATCCTGTTTAGCTAAGGTTATGGGATCTGAGCCTAAGATCCCATAAGATCCTATGAGAGCTCTGTCAATGATGTCATTGCCTCTGGCCAGCGGTCCTGGCAGTCCAGAATGAGCTCTGATGTGGCCAATATAGAACCAATTCTTACGTGCAAGAATGATATTTTGTAATTTGGAAAATAAAGCACCTGCTGGCATCTCCAGCTTAAAATTTCCAGCTGTCTCGAGCAATGGTAACCTGTTGAATATGTAATAGCTGTCCGTGAATAAATTAAATGCATCAGGCACAGCTTCAAAGACTTTTAAAACCTCCGTTAATTCAGCCAATTGAGCTGAGAGACCAGGGGTATTTACGACCACCTGTTTTCCATTAATGAGATAACCAGCTCTTTCCTTGGAGGTGCCGTCAGTAAACACCATGAGCGCGTTGTCAATTGGCTTCCAAGCCGTTATCTTTGGAAAGAAAACTTCATACATATTTAAAAACTTTATTAGCTTATCCTGAGGATAATGGTTATCTATAGTTCCTAGAAATCCTATTTGAGCCAGTAACCAATCTGTACAATGTAGTTTCAGCCAAGAGTCCTGTTCCATAGTAAAAGGCTGGACAATGATATCTGGCTCCTTGCCAAAGTAAGTTATAGCTTGTTTTCTACCAAGCATAATCATCTGTGCAACAGCTTCATAATAAGGCATGATATTACGTTTAGGACACATCCTTGAATGGATCCACAAAATAGGTGCCTTCTGCCACAGCAATGCCGTAGGAATATGGCTAGTATTGAAAATTAATAAATGCAATGGCAGGGAATAATCTATGTAATTAATAAATTGATTCTCAATAGCCTGTTCTACCTGCTGTAGAGCAGATAATCCTTTTGTTAAAGATCTAGGAGAATTAGGATCAGAATTACCTCTCAGAATATCAAATAAAGGCTTCAAG
>NW_022196912.1:1412848-1415506 GCF_008632895.1 Mastomys coucha | reverse complement strand
GTAATGGACCAAGAATTCCAGTGGACAATATCTTAATTCCCATGTCTGGGGTTAACACCGTGTGCCCTTTGGAGAATAGCTCCACTCCTGCATGTCCTGGTCTTGTCCTGAGGAGCTCAGATAAAGGTCTTCCTGCATAGGCAGTCCCTGGGTCCCCTGAACTGCCTCCTGATATCCAGATGGGGCCTGGGGCAGGCCCCCACTCGAGTTTTTTGAGCGGAGATAGCCTTGACCACCCCTCTTAGATTTTTTCTCATCGGTCCATTGTTTCTCCTTCCTGCTCTGATCGCTTATTTTCTGTCTAGCACTCGCTTGCGGTTTTCCCGCAGTACCTGCTCTATCTGGACATTCGCGTTTAAAATGGTTAAAGCTGCCGCACATAAAGCACCTTCTGCGAGTATGCCTGCAGGCCAAGCCCCCAGGGGCGGGCGTCTCCTGCACCGCAGCTGCCACTGCTGCGCTTTGATAATACGCAGGTCCCGTGTTAAAGGACAGGCGAATATACTCTGAGATGTCCGTTTGTCCTTTGTGAGGCAGCAAGATAGATTTACATGCCGCATTAGCGTTCTCAAAAGCCAATTGTGAAATCAGAGGCCCCTCTGTATACGAATTTCCCAGCGTTCTGCTAACTGTCTCCTGCAGCCTGGCAACGAAATTCTGAAAGGGCTCCTCCGGGCCCTCAGACTTGCTCCCTCCCCCCCTTTAGTCGGAAGCTTGCACCAAGCCCTGCATGCCAAAGTAGCAATCTGATTTAGTGCGCCTAAGGGAAAATCTATTTGCCGAGTGCATTTTTCAAACGTGCCCTCTCCGAGAAGCATATGTAGGGTCCACTCTGGATTATCTGTCTGAGCATTCTGCACGGCACTTTTCCCGCTAAGCTCACGCCATTCAGAAATCCATAACAGGTAATCACCGGAGGATAACACTGCCTTACATAACATTTTCCACTCCTGAGGTAGCAATCCATAGTCCATGATATTGCTAATTAGGGCCTGAGTAAAAGGGGAACTTGGGCCGTACTTTTCCACAGCTCCTTTTAATTCCTTAAAGAACTTAACATCAAAGACTTGATAATATCTGTGCATATCGTCACTCTGACTTCTGCGTTCCGCAGCCGGATGGGTTATTGAATGACAGTCACCCTGGCCGGAACCTCGGGCCCTAGGACCCATTTCCTCATCAGCGATCAGGTAGCTGTCCTTCTCTTTGCCTGCCTGAAATTTAATTCCCCTGATTTCTTCAATTAATTCTCCTATCTTGGTCTTGAGTTCATCTTTTACCCTGCGAGACCCACTTTGAAAACACTCCCTAGTCTGGGAGGGCACGGACTTATGCATAACATGCTGCCTTCTGTAGCGAGGTGCAGCACGTTTCCTTCTGACAGAAAGTTGAGTCTTCTCAGCCACCTTACCGACCGAGTCAGTAGAGGTTTGGCTATCGCCTGTCAGCTCTGATGCCATAAGGCTGATGTACCTAGCTGAATGCACTCCCTTTTGCTCGGTCTTTTCCTTCTCCCTTAAAATATCCAAGACCATTCCCCAAAGGCAAAGGGGAAATCCATCCACCTTGTTTTTCTCCAGAGCTTTTCCTACCTTTTCCCACGATTTCAAATCCATATGAATCATGCCTTCTACCCAAGGACAAAAGCCTTCCACCAACTCTGCTAGCTCTCTTAATGCAGAAATTCTAACCCTTACTCCTTTCGCCTCCAGCAGCTTTCCCACGTTCCGGGAAGCTGATTTAGAAATCTGAGCACCCATGCTTATAACCTACCGTCAAAAATTTCCCCTAGGCTCCTAAGGTATCGGGCGAATACCTATGTTTCTGCCTAGCACTCCCTGTAGTCTCACACGGATTCCCAGTCAGCGCTAACCAAATCTTACAGTGAGAATGACCACATCAATCCGGATCCGCCTTTTCTTTAATAAACCAGAGCTCTGTATCCTGCGGTAGGGTCCCTCAAATTCTCGGGTGTTCGCAGTCCATGTGTGGCTTCATCTGAAGGAAACTGGCCCGCAGTTTCACTTCTTAACGTGGGTGATTCACGAAAGGGGAAATCGAGATTCTGTGAAAATAAGCGGGTTAGGAGAGACAAGGAAGATGCCAAGTAGATGCTTATCAAGGCATAATCTTTACTTAGTGAATCGGGATATTTATACCTAAGGCAAAACAATCTTATGTCTTTTAGCATATAAGTGAGAACAGGGAAAAAACGTATCAGTACATATCAGTCATGTAAACAAGCCCCTGCAAGCGAGGGCTCCAGGCAGGAAAGCGGATTAAAGGTTTAGTTCTTTTTGAATTCTGGGCTACCGGTTCTGACTTTAATCCCTGGAGCTGTCTCCGGGGTCCCAAACACCTGATGAGCCGAGCCAGGCTGCTGCCTCAGGAGTTCAATTGAGGAATCCCGATGAGCTCAGCAGGAACAGTACAGGTGGGGATATCCACATAGAGACAGGAGGGTGGGGAAGAGGTATGGGATGTGGAACAGTCAGAGGGTGGATGGAGAGGATAAAATATAAAGTGTACAAAGTAAGTTAATTAAAATAAAAAATAATACAAAATAAATAGTAGAATATGACAAAAAAAGAGAAAAAAATGAAATCTGTCTTCTCTTCTAATACATATAGAAACATCCAGTAGATCAATGTTTACATG
>NW_022196912.1:1402313-1412421 GCF_008632895.1 Mastomys coucha | reverse complement strand
GAGAGAGAGAGAGAGAGAGAGAGAGAGAGACAGAGACAGAGAGACAGAGACAGAGAGAGACAGAGAGACAGACAGAGAGACAGACAGAGAGACAGACAGAGAGACAGAGAGAGAGAGAGAGAGACAGAGAGACAGAGAGAGAGAGAAAGGGAGGGAGGGAGAGGAAAGGCAGAGAGAGAATATAATAGATGTTTCTGAATGATTGAATGAATGAATGAATATTGTCACCTCAACCTTGATGCTAAGACTTTTTAGAAACTTATTTCTAGCATTTTGTCACATTATGTTCATCAGATATGGATAATCATTTTTTTGTTCTCAAAAGGAGCTATAGTACAAATAGTTGTATTTATTAATAATCTGATGATGAATAACTAAAACATGCCTAGTTTATATTATTGCCTCCTGATCATTCTGCTAAAAATAAGAATCCAAAATCAAAGCTACTTCTCTTCTTCCAATACATAAAATAACTTTCTCTTTTCACATTTTTTTTTGTTTTACACTCCTCTTTTCCAATTAAACTTAATTGGATTCCTGGTGCCTCTTAGTTTGCTACACAGTGTATAAACGTAGTCAGTTTTCTGAGTAGCGGCCCTTGTGTTCCTGGGATCTTTTTTCATTGCATGGGATACAGTTGTCCTTGCAGTTACTAAAAAATCAGCAGACAACAATGGATTGGCTACTGAGTTTAATTTTAGTGTCTAAAATGTGTAAAACTAAGTGTGAGCTTGTTGATGTATAATACCTCCTGCGGTAAAATTTTTGAACACATTATTTTACCTCCACCTCTCTCTTTTCCTCCTCTCCTTTGTTGTTCTGCCACTGATGGAGTTAGCCCCAGAAAACTGAGCAATTTGATTGAAGATAGGATTCAAATAGTACTTAGAATAAACATTTCCTCAATAGCTAAAGCATAAAGGTCATTGTAAATGTGATGGAAAGTTTGTTTTTATGTTCACTGTGTATGTTGAGCATAATAAGATAGACATGTCTTCCTAGCCCTTGTTCTAGGACACAGAGTTAATCAGTTTTTGTTTATCAATGCCAGTAAATTTGTACTAGAATTAAAGTAGGATAATGTAAACAAATATGGTGCTGTCAAACAAGAAAACATTCTAGTGAAAAATTTAAAATTATAACCATACATAATTATATAGAAGTGACATTCTGCCTTCTTTTGGTTTAAAACTGAAAAGAGTAATACTTTTTAAATCATAAAATCTGAAGTACCATATATAAAATTAAGTTCTATTAAGTTAAATAACTTCTCTGTTTTACAAATCATATACATTTTCATTGCAACAGGCATTCCATACAACAACTTAACTAATTCAGAAAAATACATGTAAAAGGAATAATAGAAGACTTCTCATATGTCATCTAATGCTATTGTGAACATAAGGTAAATATATTTTTGCAAAACCAACCAACCAATCAACCAACCAAGCACACAAACAAACAAACAAAACAGGAGGAATCCATGAATGAACACAAAGAAAACAAGTGCAGTATTTTAACAATCCATTTTTCTCCTTTCCCCAGGGGTAAAATCAGGACTATCCATCAAGATGTCCCAACCTATTGCACTGTTGAAATGTTGTAAATGCATTTATAATCTTCAAAATAAAAAGTAACCACCCCAAGTTTATGTGTGTTTGTCCACTTTCAATGTGAATGTTATAGAACCAAATAATGCTGGCATAAAGGAATGAAACTTAAAGATAAATATTAGGTTTCATCTAATAAATTTTGAAATTTTATCCCTCTATAATTAAGTAATCTTCATATTTTAAGAATACTTTATTTGAACAAATTTAATGAGAAGTAGGAACTAAGTTCATAGAAATTACACCATGCAAATATTCTGTGAATTTCCTTTTAATGAAAAGAAAAAAAATGTAACTCATTGACTTATGGTAATATAAGAAAGTTTTGTCACCTGTAGGATTAACCATGACATTTCAAAAAAATGAGGCTATGGTTAATATTTAATGAATAGTTGTTGATATTCAGCAGCCACTTCCATTTTAGAGGATAGTATCTGTCCCTGTAAAATTCTTTGACATTCTTCCCTCTGCTCACCTTCACTCAAAACTTATGTTGTAACATCATCATTTGTACATTGTGAAAGTTTATAAAATTCATAACAGTTGTTACAATCCTATTTCCAGAGATATTTGGCATTAATTCTATTTTTAAGTAGATTCAGTGTTCTCAGCCAGATCCTTAGTGACAGGTTTTCCATTTCAGATTTTATTTTTCTTTGCTTCATCACTTATATGACTTGTTTTACTTATCACGTTTGCATTTTTTCCTTCCAAAATGATCCATAAATGCCATATTTCCTCACATTCTGTATCCCTGAAAATATTAGTCATTTTATACTGCTTTATTGAACTTGATGGACAATTTGGTTATATATAAAATATTGGCTAAGGGTTTATTCTTCTTAAAATAATGTTAACTGCTGGGCAGTTGTGGTGCATGCCTTTAATCCCAGCATTTGAGAGGAAGAGGCAGGCAGATTTCTTAGTTGGAGGCCAACCTGGTTTATAGAATTGAGTTCCAGGACAGCCAGGATTACACACAAAAACCCTCTCTCGAAAAACCAAAAACCAACCAACCAACCAACCAAGCAAACAAACAAAAAGAATAAAGAATAATGATGTTAACTATTGCATGTTTGTGTCTACCCCTCTTTTTTGGAAATTTATGGTTTCAAAAGAAAATAAATCTAAGATGAAAGTAAACTATTTTTCTACAACGTATAATATTTTTCACTCAATTATTTGAATGATGGATTTTGTTTCTTTGAAGTTAATTAATTAATTTTGTGTAGTACCAATTGCCACTTGAATATTAATTTACTAACATAAGTCATAATATACTTGAATCCTTATATTTTCTTTCTCTTTCCTATTACTTTCATAAATAAATTCTGTTTAACTATTGAGATATTAATTGAAGTACAAAAATTTAAATTGGAGTTTGCAAAACTGGTGAGGGGCATAGTGACTTCTTTGAGTTGGAGAATAGCCTGATATACCTACTGAATAGAAGCAGAAGGAATATTGTCCAGGTTTTTTATGAAGTTTTGGTTACCCTGAAACCTAAACCACATAAAGACCAAACAAAAATGAGATTTACAGGCTAATTTGCCAAAAATATATGCAAAACTTTTTAATAAGATACTTGAAAACTTAATCCAGGATTACAGATGATCATGAACCATGATCAAGTATGCTTCATCAAAAAGATGCAGGACTTTCTAACATATGTAGACTGACAAATGTCACCCACCATATAAGCATACTGAAAAATAAAGAAACATGAATATCTCATTCTACGCAGAAAATTTTTTTTCACAAATCCCAACACTCCATCATGAAAAAAACCATAAAGAGACTAGGGAATATAAGGGACATATCTCAAAGTAATACGGGAAATTTATAGAAACCCCATACCTAACATAAACATAAACAGAGAGAGATGCTGATTTCTATTAATATCAGGACCAAGGCAAGGTTTTTCATACCTATTTGAGATAGTATTTGAAGTCTTGGCTAGAGCAATAAGAGAACAGAAGGAGTTAAGGGGATCAAAACATAGGAAGAAATTGTTCAAAATCTTTATTTGTAGATGATATAACTGAATACATAATAACCCTAAAAATTCTTGGAAGAAAAATCCTATACCTGCAAAATATTTTGAACAAGGATACAAAATTAACTCCCTGAAGTCTACAGTTCTCCTTGATACAAATGACAAATGAACTGAGACAGAAATAAAGGAAACACCTTTCACAATAGACCCAATAAAATAATCCTTGGGTTAACTTTTTTCAAACAAGTAAAAACTTGTATAATAAAAGCTTTAAAATATAGAAGAAATAAATTAAAGAAAGTATCAGAATACAGAAATAACTCCTATCTTCACGGATTAGTGTGAATAATATAGTCATATGGCCTTCCTACATAAAACAATCTACAGAGTTAATACAATATCCATCAACATTTTAGAACAGTTTTTTCCACACTTAAAGGGCAGTTTTCACCTTCATATGGAAACACACACACACACACATGCGTATACTTACACACACACACACACAAACACACACACACATGCATATACTTACACACACACACACACACACACACAGAGACAGACACCACAGAATAGCTTAAATCTGAATAATAAGGGAGCTGCAGGAAAATCGCCATTAAATTTCAAATTGTTCTTAAAAACTAAGAAATACAAACAGCCCGGTATTGGAACAAAACCACACATGCTGATTGGTGGAATTGTATTGCAAGCATTGACTTAAATCCAAACAACAATGGACACCCAATTTTGCATGAAATATCCAGAAATACATATTGGAAATAAGACAGAATATCAAATGGTTGTGACCAAACTAGATAGCTCCATGTAGAAGAATGTAACTGCATCTATACATCTCACCCTGAACAAAATTCAAACTCCAAATGACTCAATGATCCATGAAGAAAAATACAATGAATTAGAAGAGAAAATTGGGAATAATATTAAGCTCAGGAAAAGGCTTCCTTAACAGAAAACTATTAGCACAGGAACTAAGATCAATAATTAATAAGTGGGACTTCATGAAACAGAAAAGTTTGTGAATGGTCAAGTATATTATCATTCAGGCTAAGTAACAGACTTTTGCCAATTCCAAGTTTGAAAGAGGACTAATATCCATACATGTTAGGTCTCAAAGAAAACAGGGGCAATTGGGTAGCTGAGGTGTCTATGAACATTCTAAAGAGGACACTTGCTGACAGGTTGTCATAGCATCTGAGTCCAAAGTACATGTTAGAAGGTGTTGGCTCCTCTGACAATTCATACCCCTGCTTCCTAGGCTAAGCCTTTCCTGCTCCTGAACTTTAGTTCTCTTGGCCTCTAGGCTCCCTCTCTCTCTTGCTCCCTTCCTTTTCTCTGGAGTCCCTCTCTCTATCCTCTCGTATTTTAAGGCTTGGTCTCTTCTGCTGGCCACACACAGTCTGGACTTTTCCAGAAGATTCTGATTGTTTTCTCTCTCATATCTACAATCAAAACTTTCTCATCCATTATGCTGAGTAAGTTACATGTCTTAATTTTTATTTAATAAAGACTTCAAACACTGGACACTGAGAAAACAAATAAACCATTAAAATGGTGTATGTATCTAAACAGAATTCTCAAAATGCAAACACAAATGATAAAGAAACACCTAAAGAAATGTTAAACATTCTTAGCCATCAAGGAAGTGCGAATCAATTTTTGGAGGTTCTTTGTCCCATAACTGTTTGTCAGGCTTTTTATCTGTTTTTCTTCTATATTACAGTTCCCCTGGATATATATTATGGTAGTTAGTGTTTTAATGGTTTTATGAGATTTCAGTGTATGCAAGCTTGTGGGTCAGTATGTCTATATGTGTTTCTTAAAATTTTTCTTTGACTCTTTTTATGTGTTTGAATTATTATTATTATTATTATTAATAATTATTAATAAGCCTGTTTGTATTCTAATGAGAGAGAAAAAGAAAGAGTGTGAATTTGGGTATGTGGGGAGATAGGTAGCATCTAAAGAGTTGGAACCCATAATCATGATATATTTTATAAAAGAAACCTAACTTCAATAAAATTAGAAATAAAATAATATAATAAATAATTAAAGAAAATGTTTGCTTTCTTGAAACATATACAAAACTTCCATTCCTTTTTGTTTGTTTGTTTGTTTGTTTGTTTGATGTTTGTTTGTTTCAAGACAGGGTTTCTCTGTATAGCCTTGGCTGTCCTGGAACTCACTCTGTGTAGACCAGGCTGGCCTCCAATCCAGAGAGATCTGCCTGCCTGTGCCTCTCAAGTGCTGGGATTAAAGGCATGTGCCACCACTACTACTTAAAGCTGGTAGATTCAACTTTCATGTTTTTAGTGAGCAATATAGGTTAAATTTCCTTCATTTATATACAAATGGGCTCTGTGTTGTTTACTCATGATCACTCTGCCTCCATGTACTACTACTATTCTGTTTCCTGAGAAGTTCAGTATTGTAGACAGTCTTTCTCTGAGACTTTATGGTAGGAAAGAACGTCTTGAAAGAGAATCAATTATGGTCTATATTAATTATGCTTGTTTAACCATATGAGAAATATTCCTTCCTCTAGAGGTATCTGAGCATTGGACCTTCATAGGAGAACACTCTTAGTTCAGATTTCCTTTAGTTCATAAAAATATTAAGTTCCATATTTGTAATATAAAGAATCAACTTCTTTTACTAATATTCTTTTACTTATTTATACTAAATAACTTTTGTTTCTAAGATTCTATTAAGTCAGAATGTCCTCTGAGCAGTAGAAAAAGAAAGGAGATATAATGTTCATCCCCTTCTCTTTACTTTAGCATATGTGTTATGGTTTTCTGTATCTATGTGCATCCAATAACAAATGTTGAATTAGGGTAAAGTCTCAGGGTGATGGATCTTGTACCTCTTTCCTGTATTTTTTCCACTTAAATTCTCAAAATTTTCTTAATAAGACTATTTAGTGGAGGTTATGGGTTTCTTAGTCCTCTGTGCCTTATATTAGACTTTGTTTTGTCATTGTTATTCAGAAAGCCCTACTTACTTTTTCTGTGTCTTTTATTTTCCATTTTATATTATTGACTAATTATCTATGTTTAGTAGTCATGTGAAAGGGAAAGTCTATTTGATATGAAAATAAATGGAAATTTCTATTTTATTTAGAAGGGTCTTTTCTTTCAATTCAAGTTAGATGAAAAAATCCAGTTGCTAAGAAGTGATGAATAACAAAATGATAAGCACAAAATTTCTTTTTGAATCTAGTACAATTTGTCTATAATTTTTGTTTTCAGTAAGAAAGACCAAAGGAATCTAAGCTCTGATGCGTGTAGTTGGACTTGAAGACAAAAATCCTTATAAAATGCTATGAATTTTGAATTGTTCTAAGTGAAAATTGATATAGCTTATGAAAACTCAATGTACTGTATAAGGAAGTGATGGAATATGAAGATATAATGAAATTATTACATGTATTTTTACATATACATACTATATATAATATATATGTTATATCGTGAAAAATACATAAAATGTTCTAAATTAACTCTGACATCAATAAACAGAACATATCCATTTGTTTGCACATTATTTTCAGCTAAACATTTTTTTTGTTAGAAGTACACTTTAGCTTTAGCCAATTTTACAATGTAGCCTCAGTTTTAGTCATGAAATATACATATTAGTATATATGAGTCATTCTTATTACTATAGCATTCATATTGGTTAGAATTAAAGCTTCAGTTACACGCTGTTCTAAAACTTTCTCCTCTCTTCTTACAAAGATCTAGACATGGTATGGTATGACATTTGATAGGGAGACAGTATTCTCTATGTAGCCCTGGATATCCTGGAACTTACTCTGTAGATTAGGCTGGCCTCAAACTCCGAAATCCACCTGCCTCTGCCTCTCTAGTGTTGGCAGTAAGGGCATTCACCACCACTGCCTGCCCTCACTTTCATACTATGTTCATATATGACCTCCTCTTGGTCTTTTAGAATAAGTAAAGAGTTTTTTTTTTTTAAAAAAATTGTAACCTTCTCTGTAGTCCTAACCAAGGAAATTCAGATATATTTGATTTTGCTTAAAAGTCTTGAAGTCCTGGGGTGTCTTCCTTGGAAACAGTATAATGAAGATTGTCCAACATATTTGACTTACTTGGATCTTCTTGTGCCAAGAGAAACAAATGTGGTCCTTATAAGCTCTGAAACTGGTGTTCCCTTCAGTTTGTGGGGGTCTTCTTATCAAAAAGTCAATGTGGTAACTTCCTACCTTTCCTAATCTCAGGAAAACATAGGCACTTATTTTGGATTTATGTACTCCTTTATTTCTACAAGATGCATCATGAGGTCTTCTTTTTGTTTGAAGTGTTTTAATTTCTCCTTAGTGGTTTTTCACTTGAAATTATTATCCATCAATAGTTTGAGATTATAATTATTTCCTGCTTCCCTTTCCTTTCTCTAAGAACTCAAACATATCTCTCTTTTCTCTATCTGCACCATAAATATTTGTTTTTATACCTGCAAGTAAGTGTAGTCCTCATTCTTCATCAAGAAATTATCTATTTGCAACAGAAGGAGACAACTACAGAAAATTATGACCACTCAAAAAAACTATATCCATTCCAAATACAGGGTTATGGAGATGAATCCCAGGTGGATATATCTACAACAGAAGTCTTGTACCTAATGAATGGTCAGGATCATTGTTAAAGAAGGGGCTGAAAGATTCTAAGAGCCAGAGGAACACACAGTTTTCTAATTAATACTTTTTATACAAACCCATCCTTTTAAAAATGAAGCTGTAGACTTCTTCAAATGCATATGAAGTGATTTTCTCAATTATGCATATAAATTTTGAATAGATAAGCATGAAACTTGTCATATCACAAAATCAAGGTCCATAGTTGGAGAGCCTACAATAAATGAATAAATCTGGGCTCACATTTTCTATGTGCCTAGGTGCCAACTGTGAATTATAATCCAAATTAATTTTGGGATACATGTAAAGAACATTACCACACAGTAAGTGTGGATATTTAGTGTATGCTTAGGTTTTTCAAACTTAATTTTAATAAGGGTTCTTGAATGTTTTTACCCTCCTTTCTAGCCTACCACCCACCAGAGGTAGTAGAAAGGAAAGGTTTATAGAGCAAAGGAAGGTGTAGACCTATTTAAGAATTATTCTTTGGAGAAAATCTCATTTGGTTTGTGAGGATATCAGCATTCCAGTTTACAAAAATCAGCAGCAGTAGCTCAGTCCACTGAAAAACATCACTAAAGAATCAGCAATAGCAGAAACCACTAGTCTCTCCAAATTGACCTGAGTCTACAGAAGGCTCTGGAACATCACCAGAAATTCTTTGATGGCATTATTCTCTATGAAGTCATGATAAACGATTACCAGAAAAGAAGGAAAGGTGAACTAATACCATTAGCATAACCAGAGTCAGCAATGTCTAATGAAGGCCAGCAAAGAATGGTAAGGTATACCAAAACCACATGACAACATCCACTGTCTCTTGGTTTATTTTTATACCCTTTCCAAATATCACATGTTCTCATAAGCATTTGCTCCAGGAAATCATCATATGCCCATTTTCCAGGCTTCTTCCAGAAAAACACCACATGTCTATTCTCAGCAAAACATTCTGCTATGAGTCTACTTCAGCAAAAACATCATCTCACAAGCCAGTTTCAAGAAAAATATCACATGGTACAACTGAGTCACCAAAGAAACCAGAAATGTCCACTTCAATTTATATATGGAAACATGTTAAATATTAAATAATTTCCTACATTTGTGTGTACCTAAGAGATAGAACTTTTAAGAGGCCTGCATAGACATGAGTTTTTTTCCTGAGCACTAGAAAAAAATTTTTGGAGTAAATTACCTATTGACATATTAGAAACAACAATCCACATTTTGTTCTTTGTTTATTGGATTCATTTTATAAGATATATATTTAATTACTTAATATAATCAATATTTCCTTACAATAATTAAGAATTTTCTCCTTTTTATTATTTCAGAATCTCATATATGAACAGTGTATTAGCATTATTTTCTCTATCTCTACCCACAAATCTTTGTGTGACCCTAGTCTCAAGTTCATGGCCTCCTATCTTTTCTGCATTCATTGATATACACACATATATATATATATATATACACATATATACATATAATATACATATGTATATATTGTATAATACGTGTATATAATATACATGTATATATGTTATATACATAGCTAGTATGCATTTATTTGGGGTTAGAGCTAACTTCTTGCTATTTGGAATTTGAAAGCTTGTCAAGGAAATTTGGTTGTCTGCTGGCAATCGCAGATTGTCTGTGGGGTTATAGGGCACAATACTCATTTGGCCCAGGGCTACTTTCAGTACCAGTATGGTAAAAGAAAAAAGATCTAGGGATATAATGTCTTTTTTAGAAAAACTTACGTTCATCCATATTTTTTCATTCTATTATTGCCCTTTGAAGAAATAGTGACACAGATTTTCAATG
>NW_022196912.1:1374593-1402303 GCF_008632895.1 Mastomys coucha | reverse complement strand
TTTCCCAGTTTTTTTTTTTTTAATGAGGCATCTAGTTGTCATGAGGTTTTGATAAATGCATAATGAATGTTAATAGAAATTTTAAATGTGGGGAAAATCATGATCAATATCATCCTAATATCTACCTTAGCTTTTCATTTTACCTTGAATATATGAAGAGATTTTTTTTCTTGACAAAATGACTTAAATAATTTATTTTTTTAAATTCTTTTTTTTTAATTATTTATTCTTTTTGTAATGTCCAGATTTTATCCCCATTCTAGTCAACCCTATGACTGTTCCACATCCCACAACTCCTATCCCTCTGCCACCAGTTTCCATGAGGATGTCCTCACCCCCAACCCCCACACCACTAGACTTCCCCATCCCCTGAGGTCTTTAGTCTCTTGAGGGTTAGGTGCATCTTCTCTGAGTGAGTCCAGATCTGGGAGTCCTCTGCTGTATATGTGTTGTGTGCCTCATATCAGCTGGTTTATGCCGCCTGGTTGGTGGCCTAGTATTTGAGAGATTGCAGAAGTCCAGGTTAATTGAGATTGCTGATCCTCCTACAGGGTTGACCTCCTCCTCAGCCTCTTCCAGCTTTATCCTGACTCAACCACAGGAGTCATCAACTTCTGTCCATTGCTTGGGTATAAATATATACATCTGACCTTTGCAGCTGCTTGTTGGGTCTTTAGGAGGGCAGTCATGGTAGATCCCTTTTTGTGAGCACACCCTAGCCTCAACAATAGCATCAGGCCCTGCCTCTCCAATCCCAGCTGGAATCCAACATGGGCCTGTCACTGAACCTCTTTTTCCTCAGGCTCTACTTGGGTTTTTTTCCTGTAGTTCTTTCAGACAGGAACAGTTATGGGTCAGAGATTTTGACTGTAAGATGGCAACCCTATCTCTCACTTGATGCCCTGTCTTTCTGCTGGAGGTGGGCTCTACAAGTTCCTTCTCCCCACTATAGGGAATTTCATCTCAGGTCCCTCCATTAGAGACCTGAGAGACTCTTAGTAACCAGGTCTCTGCTACACATTTTAGAGGGTCCCTTTACCTCCTAACTCCTGAAGTTGCCTGTTCCCATTCTTTCTGCTAGCCCCCAGGGCTTCAGTCCTTCCCCCCAATACTTGATCATGTTCCCCTCTTCCCCTCTCTTTCCTTTTTTCCCACCTCCATCAGTGAAAATAACAGGAATCAACAATCATTTTTTCTTGATATATCTTAACATCAATGGACTCAATACTGAATAAAAAGACATAGACTTTCAGACTGGATGTAAACAGGATCCAGTATTTTCCTCCAAGGAAATGCACTTCTGTGCAAAAAAGAGACACTACCTCAGAGTAAAATGCTGGAAAAAATCTTCAAACAAATGGTCCCAAGAAACAAACTGGAGTTCATTCTAACATTGAATAAAATTGAGATTTAAGCAAAAGTTATCAAAAAACATAAGAAAGGACAGTTCATACTCATCAAAAGAAAAATCTACCAAGATTAACTCTCAATTTTGAACATCTGTACTCCAAGTGCAAGGGCACACATTGCAATTCACACAATAGTGTGAGACTTCAACATCCTACTCTCATCACTGGACAGACCATGGAAACAGAAACTAAACAGAGACACAATGTCCCTAACAGAAGTAATGAACCAAATGCTTTTAACAGATATCTATAGAACATTTCATCCTAAAAGAAAAAAATATACCTTCTTCTCAGCACCTCAGAGTACCTTCTCCAAAATTGACCATTCACATAACAGGTCTCAACAGAAACATGACTGAAATAATCCCATGCATCCTATCTGATAACCATGGTCTAATGCTGTTTCAGTGACAACAAAAACAACAGAAAACTACAGTCATATGGAAGCTGAACAACTACCTATTCAATGCTAATTTGGTAAGGGAAGAAATAAAGAAAGAAATTAAAGACTTTTTAGAATTTAATAAAAATGAAGGTACAACATACCCAATGTTATGGAACAAAATGAAAGCAGTGCTAAAAGGAAAACTCATAGCTCTGAGTGACTACAAAAAGAAACTGGAGAGAACATACACTAGCATCTTAACAGCATATCTAAAATCTCTCAATGAAAGAGAAGCAAATATACCCAAGAGACATGGAAAACAGGAAATAATCAAACTCAGGGCTGAAATCAACCAAGTAGAAGTAAAGGAGAACTATACAAAGAATCAAAGAAAACAAAACAAAACAAAAAAAAACAAAAACAAAAACAAAAAACAATGAGCTAGTTCTTTCAGAAAATCACTAAGTTAAATAAACCCTTAGCCAGAATAACCAGAGGGTACAAGGCTGTATCCTAATGAACAACATGAAAATTGAAAAGGGAGACATAACAACAGATACGGAGGAAATCCAAAAAATCATCAGATCCTCCTATAAAGGTCAATACTCAACAAAACTGGAAAATTTGAATAAAATGGACAATTTTCTAGACAAATACTAGTTACCAAAGTTAAATCAGGATCAGCTAAAATATCTATAAACTCCCATAGCCCCTAAAGGAATAGAAGCAGTCATTAAAAGCCCCCCAAACAAACAAACAAAAAAAGCCCAGGATCAGAGTGGCTTACTGCAGAATTTTATCAGACCAAACACAACTTTATTATGACCCTATAACATGTTCTCTAAATACATCTAATAACAATGCCTTATATACTTCAAGACTGCTAATTGTATATTCTTTAACTACTTTTGTAATTCACTTACTGCACTGTCTCCATTTAAATAGGATAATTTTATGTTTTAAGATTTTCATTTCTGTATAACTACTAAATACTTAGTTTTTAATAAAGTGATATTTTTACTAAATATTAAAGAGTGTCATGTTGCTTTTTATTTATTTTTATTTTGAAGAGCCAGTCTGTTCCTCAGCAACAACTGGTCTACTTAGACAAACTTAAATGCTGTAACTTCAGAAATGCAAAAGGATGTGCTCTGGAGTTCTCAGAGACTGTAATCTAAAAAGTAGGCCAATGCTTCATATATCAAGGGAATTTATAGAAATTAAGGGAAAAAGTAATAATAAATTAAATAATAAGTAGAATAAGAAGGAAATAATAACCTAGTTGAGAATGGGCCTGTTAATGGAACCCAACATGGATACATTGAAGTATTTTCTAAGAAATGTGATGTGTTATAGGCAGAATAATGAATATACTAGCAGCGTAAGGAAACATACTTTGACATGGACACTCATTTCATTTGCCTCTAGGTAAGATTGGACAGCTTTTGGAAATCCTGAACAAAGAAAAAACACAATCTTTGTGTGCTTTAATGTTGTCATTCTGACACAATTACTGTGTTAGTTAAGGGATTGGAGTGGCCTGAAGTTTGTGGCACTGAACATACAAGCCTGGACTCATTGAAGTAAGGATACTTCCTTCAGCTGGTGAATTAAATGGGAAGTCAGAGAAGCCAGTCAATGAGAATTCCAACTAAATTGTTGGCTCTAACAAACTAGAAGGAGAGACTAACTGTTTGAAACAAAGAAACCAAAGGCTTGTTAACAGGAGCAAAGCTGAAAAAAATGTGTTCTTTTAATATGCATGAGGTGATCAAAAATAATGTGAAAGTGAGGAATTGGTTTCAATGAGGTTAGAAAGCTAATCTGTTGCAGCATAAAGGAAAGCACAATCAATAAATGTCTAATACAATAAGGAACTTCCTTTCTGAATCTCTTATTTCACCATTGAAACAAGAAACAGAGCAATTTGTTGAAGGAATGTACAGGAAGGAAGATATTAAAATAGAAAAGTAATTCTCTAAAAAGAGAGAAAGAAAATAGACTAGATGTATGTGTGTGTGTTTGTATTTTAACTAAGTATAAGTTTAGAATATGGAAAAAATTAACTTCAGTTATTATAATTTTGCTGTGCATATTATCATGAAAAACTAAGCTAGCCATAAATATGAACATACAAACTATGTATTTTTATAAAACTATTTAATCCAATGATAGAAATGAAGGTATATAATATGGAAATGATATTAGAAAGTGCTATGATTCACAGATTTAAAGTTCTCATTAGGAAAAGTATTGTTCAATAAAAGCTACAGGGGTCACCTATAGAAGAATCTGTAATTATTAGGTTGTAAATTATTATCTAAACTTAATGTACATTTTAATGTTTGGCAAAGTCAATTCCACTAAAGAAAATGAACCAAAGCAGAAATTTATAAATCCAGTATCAGATTTTTCTTGTTTTCTGCTATTAAGTGATATCTCTGCCATCAAATGGCTCACTACTTAACACAAAGCAGAGGAAATACCCAGCACAGGAACTGAGCAACTCAATGGTCATCCATAGAATATAATGTGGCACAGTGCCTTCATTTGCTTTAGTTTTCTAAAAGCAATTAAGCTTCAGTCTAAGTGTGAGCAAAATGGCCCAGAAATCAATCAAAAGGAAGAACAAATGATTAAAAAGCTAGAAAATTCAGTGTTTCCTTAACAACTCTTTAAAAGGAAACTAACGTGCACAACTGATGTTTTCTAGAACATTCATAAAAAACACAAAAGTAAAAAACACTATCTCTTAATACATTAATAAATTTTAAATTCTGCTTAACTCATTTGCTGTGTTATAGTTTATATGTAAAATATTAGCAAAAGCCCAGAACAGTATATTGGGGATAAATTTGGGAGGCAGGACTCATTGGTAGTCTCAACCTACGTAGCGAGGAAATAAAGACGTTTATTGGACTCTGACTCCTTTCACATAACTCTAGACATTTGTACATTTACTATGCTTCAGGCTCCTGCATGGCTGTACTACCTTAAGTAAGATCCAAGCAATGGGGCCAACTGACTAGGTATCCTTCCAAAGATTTAAGCAAATTAAACCTGTGTTTGGTAGCTTATTATCCCATGTTCAGTAAATCATTGTAAGCTGAAAAATATAAATGGTACACTAAGTAAGAGAAGAGTAACAGGTCTTCAGGTATGTAAGAGTGAAAGTATCAGAGTTATTACTTGTGGTTCATTTTATGTATCCAGTTACTTTGGTTAACACAAGTCAGTCCTTGGAGTCTGAGCCTCGTTAAGCAACAAGCAATTGTACATTTCTAAGCCATCGTACCTTAGGAGGAAATCCCTCTCTGTATATTTATGAAAAGACACTGTCAAACTATGTTACCTGTGTAATAAACAAAATTGTTTTTCCAGTTAGGGCCCATTAATGGTTTTATGGTAAGCCCTCATGAAAAAGCATTAGTAATTAGTCTTTTTTCAATTTTCTGCTTGGTAAGCAGGGGACCCCATTTGATGCCTCTTTTTTCACTTTTCTCCTTCATTAACTTCCTGTTACTTTCAATGTTTAAGTTTAGAGTGCCCCTGAAAATTTAACGTTGTGGCTAAACAGATCACACATATTTGCAGGATGTATTCTGCATCAACTAATACTTACAAAAAGAGTTTCCTAATACCAAATTTATGTTAATTGAGTCATTGTAAACACTAAAGTGTTCAGGGAAAAAAAAGATAAATACTCTTGGCTACACAAATACAATTTTTACTATTGCTTCATGTTGTGTGAGGTCCACTCTCTTTCTTCCTTTATTTCTTCAATTATCACTTTTTTTAAAACTTTTCAGTGTCTTATAAAAAATTGTTTTAGTCATCTAGCTAGTTTTCTTTTTCACTTAAAATACTCACCCAATCTTCAGTATAATGTCCATAGTTGACAAAATATTTGATATATTCTCAGGATCCTACACAACAGATTTCCAAATGATTAAGATCATTCACTATTTGCTATTGTTATTGCTTTTATATCAATAAGTCACATGCAAAAATGTCAACACTATTGTCTTGAACATTTAAGAAAAGAATCATTAATTAATATCATTCTTAATATACACTTCCTGTTTGGTTCCACAGCTCTTTTAAGTTCTGATGTTTGTTATCTTTGTGTTGAGTAGTTAAAGTTCATTGTATATTCTAGACACTGATTCTCTATGATATGTATATGTATATATACATATATACATGTGTATGTATATGTATATATTTACATATACATATCATAGAGATTATGATATATATATCATATTTATATATACATGTACATATGTATATATAAATATATTTATATATAAATATATATAATATAACTCTACATGTGTATATATTACATGTATACATATTCTTTATGATATGTATATGCATATATATGCATATATATGATTATATATATGATTATATATATATATATAAACTTTTATATATATATATATAAAAGTTTTTTCCAATGGGCTGCTTCCTCCTCACCCAACTCACCTTGTTTTTTTGTTTCTGTTGTAATTACTCAAAACAAAGCAAAACAACAACAAAAAACAACTATTAAACACTTACAAAAGTGCTGAGCATCTTTGACCATTTTAAAATATTACATCACACAAGGCAGAACAGCCATTATTACGAATATAAATGACAACAAATATTGTCGTGGATGTGAGGAAAGGGAAACACTTAGACACTATTAGTAGAAGTGGAAACTAGGCAGCCACTCTGGAAATCAGTATTGAGGTTTCTCAAAAACCTTGGAATGTATTTACTATATTATTCGTGTATACCATTCTTGTGCATATTTCCAAAGCCTTCCTTTTATATCCTACAATAGAGATACTTGTAAACTCATATTCATTGATACTGTTTACAGTAGTCAAAAATGGAACCAACACAAGTGTTCATTGTCAAACAGATAATTAAAATGTAGTATATATATAAAATATATATGAAATGAAATAATCCTCAGCTATGAGAAAATATAATAAAATCATATAATTTGAAGATAAATAGGTGTTATAGCTATAGTTATCTAATCTGTTCTTAACTCCCTGGCAGGTGTGTGCACACTCCTTACTACCTACCCAAATGTTTTGTATTCATGAGTGAAAGACACACACATGCAGACTTACATGAAATATGCCCTATGGAGCTCAATGACTGGGCCAGTCCAAAACTTCCACCTTGCTAATGCCTTCCCCAACCTGGTATCACCAAATTATTACTTACTAAAATCTATATTTCATCTTTGCTACATCCGATCCAATCAGAAGAGTGGCCTTTGGGGCTGCTCTTCACTGATTCTTACATGCATGGCTTACTCTCTGACTTCCATATTTCTCATGCTTGCATCCTTTTCCTTTCCTTGCATGGTGATTCTAAAACCCAACTGTCTCCCTGTCCAGCCATTACCACTGGAAACTTTAATTACCAATTAGAACCAGCTGGGGCTAGGGGCCATCAATATCTCACACACAGATGTATGAATTCTCATGTAATTTGGGAAACCAATTAACGTAGTATAAGCGATTATTCAATCCTACAGCATCTAACCTTTTCCATACATTATAAAGACTCCTTTTCTTGGATATACATTGAATACAGTTATAACCATTATGTAAACTATAAGGTATTCACTAATAATATTCAGTCCATCAATTTTGTCCATTCAGGTACATTACTCTACATCTATTCTAATTTAAAAAGTTTACAATTCTATCCATGAATTATGTTCTGATTTTAACTTGCATTACCATCTGAAAAACATTTTGTCAAATCTACATCATCTTCCTCAATGATAAACAACTTAAGTTTGATTATGTGACTACAACTAGTCTTTAACCTTGTCAGAAACCTGAGAACAAATTAAATATTACCTAAGTGTATAGGAAGCACAAAAACATACCTTCCAAAAGTTAGCCAAATTGAGCAGACAGGAATAGGATAGTCCCCTATTCCTCAGAACATTGGAGTATCTTTCTTCAACCTTCTTGCTAAGAACCATTTTATAAAACAACTGAAGGAGGAACTACGAAGGACTAGCTTACCCTATTTTGGCATGGTGAAGTTGTTGACTGTGTCACATCTGTGTCCTTTCCTGGACAACATATTTGTTTGTAGATGAATTAAGGCAATTCTTGCCCAGTGGCTACCTTGCCACAACTGGAGCAACACCATATGGAGGTTAGCATGGCCAATATTTTCTTTGAACCATGAAAGGGTCACTGTCAAAAGCTGACATGTATCTTAGTGAAAAATCTAACTAAAATGAAATGATTATAAATGCTGTATTCTGAGGATTTTTGAGGTTTTTGAAGACTATGTAATGTACATCTGAACTGTGAAACCTTGGCTACTTTTAACTATTTCTATTTGAATAATATTGAAAATATTTTGTTATAATTAAATCAGAATCTAATATAACTATGAGTTTAATATCTGGCCCTTAGCTTGTATTACTTAGTCATCCTAAACAGTTTGTAATAGCTGCTATAGAAGGAACTTGTAGTCTTAAATGAGTTGTATAGGCACAATGACTATCTAAGAGTAACAATATTAATTTCAATTTTTGTATCAATATGCAAAGATTATACCTATGAAAACCTTAAATCTATCAATACATAAATTCTGTAACAATATAAGAAATTATAATTTCAATTTGCATCAATTATAAAGATTTCTATCAATGTAAGATTATGGTTACTCAATGCTTTGTTCAGGAATAAGTTTAGTAATCCATGCCATCTATTTTCTCTCTGTTCACAATTATGACCATTTCCAAATTATCCCTTAAAATGACAACTGACAGTCTATGTCTTTTTATTGGGAAATTGAGTCCATTGATATTAATAGATATTAAGAAAAAGTAATTGCTGCTTCCTGTTATTTTTGTTGATAGAGCTGGAATTCCATTCATGTGGCTATCTTCTTTTAGTTTTGTTGGAAGGTGACATTTTTGCTTTTTCAGAGATGTAGTTCCCCTCCTTGTGTTGGAGTTTTCCATTTATTACCCTTTGAAGGGCTAGATTTGTGGAAATTTATTGTGTGAATTTTTGTCATGGAATACTTTGGTTTGAAACACCAAAGTATTCCATGTACTTGGTTTCTCCATTTATGGTGACTGAGAGTTTGTTGGGTATAGTAGTCTGGGCTGGCATTTGTGTTCTCTTAAGGTCTGTATGACATCTGTCCAGGATCTTCCAGCTTTCATAATCTCTGTTAAGAAATCTGGTGTAATTCTGATAGGCCTGCCTTTATATGTTACTTGATCTTTTTCCCTAACTGCTTCTAAAATTCTTTCTTTGTTTTGTGCATTTTGTGTTTTGACTATTATGTGGCAAGAGGAATTTCTTTTCTGGTCCAGTCTATTTGGAGTTCTATAGGTTCTTATATATACATGGGCACCACTTTCTTAAGGATAGGGAAGTTTTCTTCTATAATTTTGTTGAAGATATTTACTGGACCTTTAAGTTGGAGGTCTTCACACACTTCTATACCTATTATTCTTAGGTTTGGTCTTCTCATAGACTATCAGATAGGATATATAAACAGGACCGAACATTTTGTAGCATACAAGAAACGCACTTCAGTGACAAAGACAGATACTACCTCAGAATAAAAGGCTGGAAAACAATTCTCCAAGCCAATGGCTCCAAGAAAAAAGCTGGGGTAGCATTCTAATATCAAATAAAATCAACTTTCACCCTAAAGTGATCAAAAAATATAAGGAGAAACACTTCATATTCATCAAAGGTATGATCTACTAAGATGAATTTTTAATTCTGAACCTTTATGCTCCAAATCAAAGGGCAACTACATTCATAAAAGAAACTTTACTAAACTTCAAAGCACACATTGCACCGTACACAAAAATAGTGGGAGATTTCAACACCTCACACTCTGTAATGGACAAATCATGGAAACAGAAACTAAACAAGGACACAGTGAAACTAACAGAAGTTATGAAACAGATGTATTTGACTGGTATCTATAGAACATTTTATCCTAAAACAAAAGGATATACCTTCTCAGCACCTCATGGTACCTTCTCCAAAATTGACCATATAATTGGTCACAAATCAGTCCTCAACAGATACAAGAAGAATGAAATAATTCCTTACCATCTTATCAGATCACCATGGACTAAGGCTGCTCCTCAATAACAACATAAACAATAGAATGCCCACATACACGTGGAAACTTAACAACACTCTACTCAATGATAACTTGGTCAAGGAAGAAAGAAAGAAAGAAATTAAAGACTTTCTAGAGTTTAATGAAAATGAAGCCACAACATACCCAAACTTATGGGGCACAATGAACAGAGTACTAAGAGGAAAACTCATAGCTTTAAGTGCCTCCAAATAGAAACTGGAGCACGCATACGTCAGCAATTTGACAGTACACCTGAAAGCACTAGAACAAAAAGAAGCAAATTCACCCAAGAGGAGTCAAAGGCAGGAAATAATCAAACTCAGGGCTGGAATAAACCAAATAGAAACAAAAAGAACTATACAAAGAATCAATCAAACCAGAAGCTGGTTCTTTGAGAAAATCAACAAAATAGATAAACCCTTAGCCAGACTAACTAGGGGCCACAGAGACAGTATCCTAATTAACAAGATCAGAAATGCAAAGAGAGACATAACAACAGACATTGAGGAAATCCAAAAAATTATGAGATCCTACTACAAAAACCTATATTCAACCAAACTAGAAAACCTGGATGAAATGGACAATTTTCTTGACAGATACCAGGTAGCAAAGTTAAATCAAGATCTGATCAGTGATCTAAACAGTCCCATATCTGCTAATGAAATAGAAACAGTCATTAATAGTCTTCCAAGCAAATAAAGCCCAGGACCAGATGGGTTTAGTGCAGAGTTTATCAAACCTTCAAAGAATACCTAATACCAATACTCCTCAAATTATTCCACAAACTAGAAACTGAAGGCACTCTACATAATTCGTTCTATGAAGCCACAATTACTCTTATATGTAAACCATACAAAGACCTAAGGAAGAAAGAAAACTTCAGACCAATTTCCCTTATGAATATTGATGCAAAAATACTCAATAAAATTCTTGCAAACCGAATCCAAGAACACATCAAAATGATCTTCCACCATAATGAAATAGGCTTCATCCCAGGGATGCAGGGATGGTTCAATATATAGAAATCCATCAACATAATTCACTATATAATAAAACTCAAGAAAAAAAAACCCTATGATCATCTCATTAGATGCTAAGAAAGCATTTGACAAAGTCCAGCATCCCTTCATGATAAAAGTATTGGAAAGATCAGGAATTCAAGGCCCATACTTAAACATATTAAAAACAATATACAGAAAACCAGTAGCCAACATCAAACTAAATGGAGAGAAACTTGAAGCAATCCCATTAAAATTAGGAACGAGACATAACTGCCCACTCTCTCCCTACCTATTCAATATTGTACTTGAAGTCCTAGCTAGAGCAATTAGGCAACAAAAAGAGATCAAAGGGATACAATTTGTAAAGGAAGTAGTTAAATTATCACTATTTGCTGATGATATGATAGTATACTTAAATGACTCCAAAAATTCCACCAGAGACCTCCTAAACCTGATAAACACCTTCAGCAAAGTAGCAGGATGTAAAATTAACTCAAGCAGATCAGAGGCCTTCCTCTACACAAAGCAGAAAGAGGCAGAGAAGGAAATTAGGGACACAACACCCTTCACAATAGTTACAAATAATAAAAAATACCTTGGTGTAACTCTAACTAAGCAAGTAAAAGATCTGTTTGAGAAGAACCTCAAGTCTCTGAAGAAGGAAATAGAAGAAGATCTCAGAAGATGGAAAGATCCCCCATGCTTATGGATTTGCAGGACTAATATAGTAAAAATAGCCATCTTACCAAAGGCAATCTAGAGATTCAACGCAATCCCCATCAAAATTCCAACTCAATTCTTCACAGACATAGAAAGAGTAATTTACAAATTCATCTGGAACAACAAAAAATCCCAAGATAACCAAAACTATTCTCTACAATAAAGGAACCTCTGGTGGAATCACAGTCCCGTACCTGAAGCTGTACTACAGAGCAATTGTGATAAAAACTGCATTGTATTGGTACAGTGACAGGCAGGTAGATCAATGGAACAGAACTGAAGACAAAGAAATGAACCCATGCACTGGAGACACAGACAGCTCTGTGGTTAAGAGTAACAACTTTATCTGTAATGGGATCCTATGTCCTCTTCTGGTGTGCCTGAAGACAGCCACAGCATACTCATATACATAAACATAAATGTATATAAAAAAAGAAATGAACCCACACACCTATGGTCACTGGATCACTGACAAAGGAGCTAAAACCATACAGTGGAAAAAAGACAACATTCTCAACAGATGGTGCTGGCTCAACTGGCGGTTAACATGTAGAAAAATGCAAATAGATCCATTCCCATCTCCTTGTACAAACCTCAAGTCCAAGTGGATCAGGGACCTCTACATCAAACCAGATACACAGAAACTAATAGAAAAGAAAGTGGGGAAGAACCTCGAGCACAAAGGCACAGGGGAAAACTTCCTGAACAGAATGCCAATAGCAATTGCTCTAAGATCAAGAATTGGCAACTGGGACCTCATAAAGTTGCAAAGCTTCTGTAAGGCAAAAGACACTGTCAATAGGACAAAACAGCAACCAACAGATTGGGAAAAGATCTTTACCAACCCTATATCTGATAGAGGGCTAATATCCAATGTATACAAAGAACTCAAGAAGTTAAACTCCAGAGAAGCAAATAACCCTATTAAAAAATGGGGTACAGAGCTAAACAAAGAATTCTCAACTGACAAATACCGAATGGCTGAGAAGCACCTAAAGAAATGTTCAACATCCTTAGTCACCAAGGAAATGCAAATCAAAACAACCCTGAGATTCCACCTCACACCAATAAGATTGACTAAGATTAAAAAACTCAGGTGACACTAGATGCTGGAGAGGTTGTGGAGAAAGAGGAACACACCTTCATTACTTGTGGGATTACAAGCTGGTACAACCACTCTGGAAATCAGTTTGACTGTTCCTCCAGAAATTGGACACAGTTCTACCTAAGGACCCAGCTATACCACTCCTGGGCATATACCCAGAAGATGTTCCAACATGTAATAAGGACACATGCTCCACCATGTTCATAGCAGCCTTATTTATAATAGCCAGAAACTGGAAACAACCCAGATGTCCCTCAACAGAGGAATGGAAACCGAAATTGTGGTACATCTACACAATGAAGTACTACTCAGCTATTAAAAACAACAAATTTATGACATTCTTAGGTAAATGGATGGATCTGGAGAATATTATCCTGAGTGAGGTAACCCACTCACAGATGAACACACATAGTATGCACTCTCTGATAAGTGGTTATTAGCCCAGATGTTCAGAATACAGGAAGAAAAACCCACAAACCACAAAAAAACTTAAGAAGAAGGAAGACCAAAATGTGGACATTTCATTTCTTTTTAAAAGGGGGAACAAAATACCCACAGAAGGAGTTGTAGAGACTAACTATGGTGCAGAGACTGAAGGAAGGACAAGCCAGCCTGATATAGCTGATTCCTGAGAGGCCATGACAGTACCTGACTAATACAGAAGTAGAGGCTCACAGTCATCCATTTAACTGAGTACAGGATCTCCAATGAAGGAGTTAGAGAGTGGACCAAAGGAGCTGAAGGGTTTACAGCCCCTTAGGACGAACAACAATATGAACTAACTAGTACCCTCAGAGCTCCCAGGGACTCAACCACCAACCAAGGAATATACATGGTGGGACTGATTGTTCTGGCAGCATGTGTAGAGTAGAGGATTGCAAAGTCGATCATCAATGGGAGGAGAGGCCCTTGGCCCTGTGAAGGTTCTGTGCCCCAGTGTAGGGGAATACTAAGGCCAATAAGTGGGAGAGGGTGGAGTGGCAAGTGAAGGGAGAGGCAACAGGGATTTGTTCTTGTTTTTTGTTTTATTTTGTTTTGTTTTTTTATTGATGGGAAACTGAGAAGGAGAAATCATATGGCATGTAAATAAAGAAAATATCTAATAAAATAACAACTGACATATAATTTATAAATAAACATAACCAGACATTCAAACCCAAGGAATCAGGCTAATGCCTTTTCATGACTTCTTCCTGCTGAATATGGGAGAAGGAGAATTCTTTAAAGGGCTGGTGGGGTGAGCAGAAAGAACATTATAAAAATTTGTTAGACTTAAGAAAGCTAAGTTTTGCACCTGTTGTCCAGTCTCTGTATGTTTAGAAGGCTCAGGACTTGACTGAAGTTCAGACTAAATCTTTGTGAAAGGTTTCATGAACCAAGTCCATTGGGAATCAGCAGTTATTCCTGAAGTTGGTTTGGGAGACAGGCAGCTGAAACAGCAGGTCATTTCTGCATCCAATTGGATAAATACTGCCTGAGTTGTACATTCTCTAATATATGAATCTTACAAAATATTTTAGTGTTATTAAGATATCCATATGGATTATGCAAAGTGCACAGATCAGTTAAGGATGAATTTATTTTATTTTTTTATTTTTTTTTATTTTTTTGCTCCTTGTTTGAGCAGGTGAAAGAGAACTATCCTTTTATGAGTACATTTCATGAATAACCTATTGTAATAAATTTTCATTCATGCCATATAAAGACTGGTACTATGAATCTTAAGAATTCCATAAGGAAAAAGATTTACTCTCTAATTTTAGCTGATGTTTTGGCTACAAACATTTTTATACCAACACCAGTTACTGGGATGTTCCCATGTTGGGTAATCAGTAATTTAAGATACCTGTCCTGTTTGTTGTTCTAAAATTTTTCTCTTTTGTAGCCAGTATCAGGCGTTTTCCCCATCATATACAATTTATGTCACTGTAGAAGAGGCCCAAAGCCTTTTCTTATTTCTATTAACACAAATACAGAGCCTCTCTTCCCAAATAGCTCATTGGTCCAATAATCTGAAATCATCAAATGTATGTACTGATTCAGTTTTGTAACTTGACCTCTCTTCCAAAGGATTTTTAATTTATAACCACTAAACTTATGACCATATACATTTTGATAATTAAAAAATTCAAAGGAATTTAATCAATCTAAACAAATATTATTATCTCATAAGAGAGTGCTCCTTTACTATCTCCTTCCCTGTTCTTACATGAGATCAAGGCCAAAGTTTCTCCTATCTTTCTGGGATAAACATCTCCCTATCTCCTGCAATTAAGATTAAATGTCACAATTTATTTATTCATCCATTTATACTTAAATTTCTACTTCTGTGGAACTAATATCCTTAGGTATTTAACTTCCTATCCTTTTCTATGCATTTAACTTCAATTATATTTGAGATTATAATTGTCATGTCAGGCTAAGCAATCCCAGAAATCCCACGTAGGTCACCTTTGAAAGATCCCAAATGGTGTCCTGGCATAGACTTTTTCTAATATATTTTAATGCATTTTTCTCATTCCTTCTATTCTCATTACCCTATGTCTTTGTTTCCTATGTTTGAGGTGAAAGGCCTGAATTTCTTTATTCCATGTATACCTTAAAAATACTGAAACAATTTCCATTATACTCCCTTCTGTCCTTAAAAAAAACTTAAATCAAATATTAATATCTATCCTTTGTTTTCCTGCTTGTTTGATGTGGGAGTCCAGCCAGCGGACCCTCACTCCGTTGCTCTCGGACTGGAGATTATTGAATACCTGAAAATACAAGCGTGTGAGTGAGACAAGACATGGACACCAGGTAGCTATATCGAGGTATCACTTTACTTAGGAGAGAACTGAGTTTATATAACCAGAGGCAATATCGAAACCAAGGGCAACCCAATACCAAGCCATTTAACATAAACACTAGACCTGAAGAAAAGGTACTTCAAAGGCAAGTCCAAAAGTCTTTGATGTAAGGTAGTCAGGCATACTCCCCACAGGTGGCATCCTCAGTCCTGGATCAGGCACTGTTTCATTTCGCAAAGTGAGGCAAAGTGGGAGGGAGCCCACATTTCACCCTCTCTCGTTAAAAACAATGCAGGGTAATAGGACATTCTCTCGACACATTTGCATGGGAATCACAGCCAGTGCGTTAAGACACTCTCTGGCTCCGCCCCCTCAGGCACGTTTTTTTGCACAGTGAAAACCGGGCTACAAAACGTCTGTAACACAGACAGCCACTGGACATGTGCTAGCCTGGGAAAACTTCACAACCAGAGGAAGCGTCATCTTCTTGCACCATCCTTCCATGCAAAATGCCAAGTCGCGTCCACAAACACCTGCAGAGTCCGTGTTAAGATTTTCTGAAGCCAGTTGACGAATCTCTGTCAGCCAGGCGCTGGAACTAGCAGCTGGCGGCTGGAGCCAGGAGGCAGGGGCAGGGTGTACACCAGGATCCGGGAGCAGTCCTTTTGTTAGCTAGGACTCTGGAGCCGGTTGCCAGGAAACAGGTCTCAGGATGCTACAAATCAGCCCTTTGAAGACTCTGGTACTTGAATTAACCTTTGAAATGCTGGAATGTCAGTGGTAAGCCAGGAGACTTCGGGATGTCACCTGTCTAGTTCTTAGGTTGTAAACAAAGACACGAACGAACTTTTGTTTTTGCTCCTGGTGAGCCAAGGCTTATTTGCCTCTGCTTTGTCGGGAGAAAGCAGATTTCCGAATCAAACAGGAAAAACATGTTCAAAACTGGTAGGAAAAAAAACCTGTCAGCTTTAGAAAAAAAAAGAAAATGAAAGAAAAAGGAAAAAGGAAAAGGCTTTCTGAGCTTGCCTGTTTAAGGCAGCAGCTGCCGAACCTCAGAATCAATCTGATGTCTCCTCCTCTCTCTGGGAAAAAATGCAGACTGAGCATCTGGGCCATGTCATGCATTGGTATGTTAATAAATAGTTTCAGGAATCCAATGCCAGTCTGCCGAAGATCTACTTTTAACATAGGTCTGTAGAAAATTTAAAATGAAAAGACAAGCAAGATGCACTTTTGGAGACCTCTGGGGGAAGGGATTCCCTCCCTAGGTCTAGAAAAGCCAATTTTTTAATCATGCGATACGCACATTCAACAACCAAAATCTTTGTAAAAGGAAGTGACAAAAAATTTTTTCCAGTGTAAGAAGGCGTGTTGTCCGTTTAAATTGTTTTGGGCAAACCAATAGCACTAAAATCTTGTAAACAATGATCAATAACATATTTAGAGGCTTCTCCTGTTTGCAGGGAAGCAAAAATAAATCTTGAACAAGTATCAATGCAGACATGTACATATATAAGCTTTCCAAATTCTGCAAAATGTGTTATATCCATATGCCAGACACTATTAGACACCAGCCCTCTCGGGTTTACCCCCAAATATGGGACTGGGGATAAAAATGACACATTTCGAGCACTGTTTAATGATCATTCTTGCTTGTTCTCTGGAATTTTTATGTTTGAACCTCAGAGTCTGGCTGGACAAATGGAAACTTATGATCACGTTTAGTTAAGGCCACAGGATCTAAAACCATAATCTCTCTGTATAAGGGCTCTGTCAATGGTCATTGCCTCTGGCTAATGGTCCTGGCAGGCCAAAATGAGCCCTAATATGACCAATATAGAATTGATATTTACATGCAAGAATGATATTTTGGTAACTGATCAAATAGAAGTCCTGTTGGCGTGTCTATCTTAAAACTGTCTACAATGGCAAACAGAAGCTGTTGGGGTGTAAATTAAATGTATCAGACACAGCTTCAAAGTCCTTCAACACCGCCATTAATTCAGCCAATTTAGCGGAGAGACCAGAAGTACTTAAGTACCTGTTTACCATAAATGAAATAGCTAGTTCTTTCCTAAGAGATGTCATCAGTAAATACCACAAGGGCATTGTCTATTGCCTTCCAAGCCGTTACCTTGGAAAGATAACTTCATGTATATATAAAAACTTTATTAATCTATCCTGGGAAAAGAATATCTATAGTCTCTAGGAATCTAAATTGAGTAAGTAGTTAATCTGTACAAAATCTTCATAATATGGCACGATATTCCATTTTGGAGATATCCTTGAATGGATCCACAAAATGGGTTCCTACTGCCACAACAATGCCTTAGGGGCATGACTAGCATTGAAAACTAATAAATGCAAAGGTGAAGAATAATCTATGTAAGTAATGAATTGATTCTCAATAGTCTTTTCTATCTGCTGTAAAGCAGAAATCCCTTCTTAGTTAAGGATCTAGGGGAATTCGGATCAGAATTACCTCTAAGAATATCAATAAGGGCTTCTAGTTTCCTGTGGTAAGTTTAGATAAGGACGAAGCCAATTAATATCACCCAATAAATTTTGAAAATCATTTAAGCTTATCAAATGGTCTCTGCACCTTCTCTGGGGCAATTTGTAACCCCCTCAATATAAAGGCAATAATTCCATAACTATATTGTAAAATCCTTTAGGAATTGCCACAGGAGATGGCAATCTAGTCTGTAATTTTCCCAATCAAATCAAAGAATCATAAATCTTCTTAAAATCTTGTAACAATCTTCATTTATCTGATGATTTCCTAATCACAAAATAGGCGTGTTCCATGGAGAATCTGATTTCCTCAGATGACCTGCTTCTAACTGCTCCCACACTAGCAATGAAAGCTGTTTCTATTTTCTCTTGAGATAAAGACCACTGATCAACCCACACAGGAGTATTATTAATCTACTTGATTTTATCTGCAAAGGGTACAGGAAATACAGTGGCCGCTATGGAAAGTCTGTCATCATAGTAAGGCTTATGGCCTCTGTATATATAAATGTCCCGCTTGGACTTCTGCCTATAAACCAACTCATTAGAGCTACATAATACTAGCTCCTAAAAACATTTTCCTTCAAAAATCAGTGTAAGAAAAGGCCTGTAATTCATAATAGACTGTATCCAAATAGAATTTATGAGCACCAGAACAACCCTGTCCTGTCTCATCAGGAATAGCTTCTCTTACTTGTTCTGACCATCTAGTCTCTGTCTAGCTCCCGTTTGTAGATTCTCTGCACTTCTTGCCCTTTCTGCTAAGTTCTCACCATTCAGAAATCCAAAACAGGTAAATCTGAGGTATTAACCCGTAGTCTATGACATTGCCAATTAAGGCCTGGGTGAATGGAGAGCTGGAACCGTATTTTTCCACAGCCCCTGTACAGTATATAACTTACTTGAAACCTTCTTAATATGAATTAAAGGTAAATTAATAATCTTAACTTGTAACCAGACTGTAAATAATAGCCAATGGAAAAACATCAAATCCAACCCTATTTATCTTAATTTCTTAAGGAATATTAAGTCATAACCATAACTTTAAAAAGCACCTCTCAGTTAAAAGCAATCTATACTCCTATAAATCAATTAGGCGTCTGGGGCAGCACGCACTCCACACTGACCGGCCCAGCAGGTTGCCCGACCGAGGAATTCTTGGCAAGTGCAGGCCACAAGCCTGCATCGATCAAGTCCCTGTCCCTAGTATACACTGCCTGACCTGATCGGCTGAAAACCGCCAGCTTGTATATATTTAAACTACTAGAAGTTACCTAGTCATAGTGAAAGTGCTTTTGCAGATATGAATTTGTTCTCTAGGGTTCCGCGCATGCGCATGATAGCAGCCGCTGCTAGCCTTCTCGGGAGACGTAGTCAGAGGGCAGACCTCCACAGCCCCTGCTTGTCCCATATGAGCCAGCCTGGGGCAGGAGTCGCTGAACCTGCTGTTTAGACCTTCTCTCGCTCTCTCTCTACCCAAGTGCCCTGAGGGGGCTGCTGAAGGAACAGAATCTAGCAGACAGTCTGTCGTTCTCCAGGAGCCAGGCCGCCTGAGCCACACCTGTTGCCAGGCCGGGCTGCACCTCTAAGACTTTCTAGCTAACCGCTTGCAGCTGCGGGGCTGCCGTGGAAAACGCCCCAGGTGGAAAAGGTCAACTCCTGCTTCTTAGTGCTCTAATGTCATAAGCTGGTGCCAATAAAGTCCCTGTCTCTTGCACCCACTGCCTGACTTGAGCTTGTAAAACCGCCCATCCGTCTGCTGCACTCTGTCGTCGCTGGATCGTGCACAGGCGGCTGCTGGAGGAGGTATTACTGAACCGCCAAAGGCGGAGCCCAAGCTCTGCCCAAGGCCTGTGGGCAGCCACGGATCCCAGTCTCCAGGAGTGCCAACCCCTCCAGGCCCCAGTCGCGCCTCCAGAACTCGGAACTCAGTGCCTGACTGTGGGCTCTGAACTAGGCTGTCTCTGCCCTCAGGAAGGGTAACCAGCTCGCGCCTAGCTCTGTACAGTCTAGCCAGTCAAGGCTCTGATCTGACCAGGCCACCCGGGAGCTTCAGGTGGGCAGAGCGGAAGGTACACAGGCAGCTGTACCCAGAGAGTCACGGACCGCCACCAGCCCACTCAGATCAGACCAGCTTGACTGGCAGATCTGTTGTAGGATGCCAGCGCACTAAGTATTGAGAGAGTGAAACCTCTGCGGCTATGTCCAGGCTGCCAGGAGGCTGCACTCTCCTGGATCTGCCCACCCTATGCACCCTGTAATTCAGACAACAGACAAGACTTCCGCATTCATAAAACAATATGAGACAAACTTCACATGTAACATGAATATACATAAAACATATACCCACAGTGGCTACAGCCTGTGGTTCCCCTGCAGCTCTGTGCCCCAAGCTGTTCAACTTAGGGGAATGACTGCCTCCAAATCTGGGGTACCACAGTCAATATACCTCGGCTAAAGCCGAAAACCCAGCCTTATCGGCTGTGACCCCTGGCATGCCAATCCCCTCTGCGAATCCCCCGCCGACACCCGGCAAATTTCCCGCTGCCCATATAAAGCATAAATGAGAGCTCTCTGTACTTATTACTTCAATCCAGCCCCAAGTTAGAGAGATCTGGAAACCCAGATGGGGCTGTCTCATTTTTATACATATAAGTGCCTATCCTACTTTCTTATAGGATAATTTATCCATCCTGCCCTCTATCCAGGGGTAAAAAGCTTTAAGCCATATGGTCATTCTCTCAACGTAAATAATTTCACTCTTACCCCTATGTCTCAAGCAGCCTACCCCAGTTCTGGGAAGCTGTCTAGAAATCTCTGTATCCACGTTTATTTTACCGCTGATAAATCTTGCATCTGGCGGTGGGGTCCCTCAATTAAGTTCTCCCTCGTCCAAGGTCCACATTGAGGGGCGCCTTTTGTGGGAGTCCAGCCAGTAGACCCTCACTCCGTTGGGTGCTCTCGGACTGGAGATTATTGAGTACCTGTGAATACAAGCAGGTGAGAGAGACAAGTCACGGACACCAGGTAGTTGTATCGAGGTGTCACTTTACTTAGGAGAGAACTGAGTTTATATAACCAGAGGCAATATCGAAACCAAGGGCAACCCAATACCAAGCCATTTAACATAAACACAAGACCGGAGGAAAAGGTACTTCAAAGGCAAGTCCAAAAGTCTTTGATGTAAGGTAGTCAGGCATACTCCCCACAGGTGGCATCCCCAGTCCTGGATCAGGCACTGTTTCATTTCGCTTTTGACTCTTGAGGTAAAGTGGGAGGGATCCCACGGTTTGAGGTAAGAAGCCTCTACTTTCTGCCTCCGTCTGCCTTCCTAGCAGCCTGTCTGTTTGCATAGAAGGGACTCCCAGCTCCTTGGAGTTCAAAGGCAGGCAGAAGTCTTTGAGAAGCTCCTGTGGTAAATCTCTGTCATACAGCTATGTCTGAGTTGACTTAGGGGACTTAACTCTGTCCCAGTTCATTCCAGTAGCCCCAGAATTATGCACACTTTTTGTTCTTGTTCTGAACCTGTGAAGGTTGGGGGAGGAACCATGTGGCTCAACTCAGCTTTGATGAGAAATTGATTCTCTCTACCTCCTAATTTCATGTTACACTGCCTGTCTTCTATTCTGGAATCACTACTTAATTATTTTATTTTATTTTATTTTATTTTATTTTATTTTTTGGTCTACTTAATTTATAAAAGTGAGTACAAGTCTAACACATTGAACATCATCTGTAGTAGCAGATAGCTAATCCACTCTTAACTCCCTGGGTAGTTTGAAAGCACTCCTCTCTACCCACCCAAAGGTTTTTGATTCATGAGTGAAAGACACACACGTGCGGCCTTATTTCTAATATACCCTAAATAGCTCAATGGCTGGGCCAGTCCACAACTTCCACATTGCTAATGCCTTTCCTCTAATATCCTGAATTATTGCTTACTAAAATCTATATTTTTATCTCTGTTACCACAGACCCAATCAGGGGAGTAGCCTCTGGGGCCTCTCTTCCCTGATTCTTACATGGCTTATTATCTGTCTTTCAGCTCTCATGTTTGCATCCTATTCCTTTTCTGGCATGGTGATTCCAAAACCTCCTTCTTCCCATCATCCTTTCCCAGAAAACCTAAAGTACCACCTCTGTCTCCCAACCAAAGAAAGCCCAGGACCAGACAGGTTTTTTGCAGAATTCTATCAGACCTTCAATGAAGACCTAATACCAATCCTCTTCAAACTATTCTACAAAATAGAAACAGAAGAAACACTACTTAATTTGTTCTTTGAAATCTTTGTTGATAACAGAAATCACATGGATGTACTTTTAAGACATAGCAAAATATTGTCAAGAAAATGCAATAATGCCAACAAGTAGGCTTGCATCATAGATTGTTAGTTAATATATCAGATTAATCAGAGGGTGGACAAACCATTAAACATTGGACTTCCCACAACTCAACCATGGGCAGAGACAGAACTCCAGAGTCCCTCCCACTCCCAGAGACAGCTTGACTCTCAGGAGATCTCCAATTAATGAAGTTGACAAGATCCTATACTAGCAACTTAACTGCAGATATGAAAGCTTTATAACAGAAAGTATTAAACATACACAAAAAGAGTAGACAGCAAGAAATAATCACACTCAAATCTAAAATCAACCAATTAGAAACAAAGAGAACTATACAAAGAATAAAGAAAACAAAAAACAAAAACAAACAATCAAACAAAACTAAGAGCTGGTTCTTTGGGAAAATTAACAAGATAGATAAAAACTTAGCTAAACCAACTAAGGGGTCCAGAGACAGTATTCAAATTAACAAATGAAAAATGAAAAGAAAGGCATAACAACAGAAACTCATTGATTGAGGAAATTCAAAAACTCATCAGATCCTACTACGATAGCCCCTACTTGAAAAAACTGGAAACTCTAGATGAAATGGATGAATTTTTTGATAGATACCAGGTGTATTAGTCAGGGTTCTCTAGAGTCACAGAACTTATTGTAGTTTCTATGTAGTAAAGGAATTTATTGATGACTTGCAGTCTGTAGTCCAACTCCCAAAAATCAACTCCCAACAATGGTCAGGAGCAGCTGTGAATGGAAGTCCAAGCATCCAGTAGTTGTTCAGTCCCACAAGGCAAGTGGGCAGGCAAGCAGGTAAAGCAGAGCAAGTCTTCCTTCTTCCAATGTCCTCATATAGGTCTCCAGCAAAAGGTGTGGCCCAGATTAAAGGTGTGTGCCACCACATCTTTAATCCCAGATGACCTTGCTTGAACTCGTAGATCTTTCAATCTTAATCTTCTAGGATTCATAGCCACTATGCCACCACACCATTAATCCCAGATGATCTTGAACTTGTAGATCTTCCTATCTTAATCTTCTGGGATTCATAGCCACTATACCTCAAGATCTCCATGCCAAGATTCAGGTCTGAAACTTGTATCTCTCAGCCTCTAGATTAGGGCCACAGGTGAGCCTTTTAATTCTGGATTGTAGTTCATTTCAGATATAGTCAAGTTAACAACCAGGAATAGCCACTATACCAGGTACCAAAGTTAAATCAGGATGAGATAAACTATCTAAATAGTCCCACAACCCCAAGAAAATAGAAGCCATCATTAAAAGTCAAACAACCAAAAAAATCCCTGGGCCAGATCATTTTAGTGCAGAATTCTTTCAGATCTTCACAAAAGGCATAATACCAATACTTCTCAAACTATTCCACAAAATAGAAACCGAAGGAATACTACCTAATTAACTCTATAAAGCCACAGTTACTGTGATACCTATGTCACACAAAGACCCATCCAAGAAAGAGAACTTCAGACCAATTTTGCTTATACATATTGTTGCAAAAATACTCATTAAAATTCTCACAAACTGAATCCAAGAACACACCAAAACAATCATTCACCAAGATCAAGTAGTCTTCATTCCATGGATGCAGGGATGTTATAATATATGGAAATCTATCAAGTAATCCACAATATAAACAAACTGAAAATAAAAAACATCAGATGATCATCTCATTAGATACTGTAAATGATTTTGATAAAATGCAACACCTTTCATGTTAAAAGTCTTGGAAAGATCAGGAATTCACGGCACACACCTAAATATAATAAAAGCAATATACAGCAAATCAGCAGCTAACATCAAATAAAATGGAGAGAACCATGAACAATCCTGTTAAAATCAGTGACAAGACATGGCTGCTCACTCTCTCTATACTCAATGTTGTACTTGAGGTTTTAGCTAGAGAAATTATACAACAAAGGAGGTCAAAAGGATACAGATCAGAAAGAAAGAAATCAAGGTGTCAGTATTTGTAGATGATATGATAGTATGCATAAATGACCCCAAAAATTCCCCCAGAACTCTTACACCTGATAAACAACTTCAGCAGATTGGATAAAAAAATTAACTCAAGCAAATCAGTAGCCTTTCTCTACAAAAAGGATAAATGGGTTGAGAAAATCTTTAAGGAAACAGTACCTTTCACAATAGTCACATATAATATAAAATATTTTGGTGTCACTCTAACCAAGCAAGTGAAAGATCTGTATGACAAGAACTTCATGTCTCTGAAGAAGATTTCAGAGGACAAAAAGTTCTCTCCTCCTCATGGTTTGGTAGAATTATCATAGTAAAAATGGTCATCTGACAAAAAGCCATCTATAGATGCAATAAAATCCACGTAAAAATTCTAATCAATTCTTTGCAGAAATAGAAAGAACAATTCTCAAGTTTATATGGAAAACAAAAAAACAAAGATAGTGAAAACAATTATTTAAAATAAGGAAAACTAAAAAAAAAAATAAAAGGAGAGAAGATCCACATTTTCTTTCTCTATCAAGTGTGAGCTGAAAGAGTGTTATTTTGCTGTCCAAACTAAAGTGAGTTCAACATTCAGCACCAGAACTTTGTATGTGTTCCTAAAAGGAAAAGGTACCAGAGCTTAAACACACATAAGCTTGAATGTGATTTTTTTCCATGACATTTTCCAATTAATTAAAGCTACCATAATGTCACTTGTTGCTTATCCCCTATTACCAGAAGATGTGATATTTTACTTTCATTCTCATCCAATCCCATGTTCTTTTATTGATGTTTGGGCAACAAAAATGGCAGATAAAGGAAAGATTTCTTGAACTTTTGATGGCAAAGCTGTATAAACACGTGAGTAACAATATATGCACTGATGATCTAAAATACACTCAAATGTCCCTAGGTGAAAAAGCACTAATGTATATCTGATATACACTAATATATATAGTTATAGTTCTACACACTAATATATACTTTTATTGACAGGTATATAGCACTTTGTTATAGAATGTTGACATGAGGATATTATTAAAGATCTTGAAAGTGCAAAAAGAAACACAGTAATATCTTCTAGTACCTTATGACATGGAATAATGTCAAGTAATTTTTAAGATGGCTATTACCCTCTTCCTTTGGATTTCCCATAGTTCATTCAAACACTGAGTCATTACTCACAGAGAAGAGCAGAGGCTAGTGGATAGTAGACATCACTGTAGCACAAATGCATAGAAGCACTTAAGAATGGCTTTTGTTCACAGTATACTGTGACTTCAAATAATTAGTGAAGCAGTAGAAATCTAATGTTTTTTCATGGGTTTACTTTCTTTAACTTGCTAATATGATAATCAAATTTACACTATCAGCATTGAGAAAAATCCTACCATAGTTCATTCACAACCTTCTGAAAAGAGATTCACAAAAGCACATTAGGACTGTTTTGGGATAAGTTTCATGGTGTAGCTAGGATTGCTGTAATTCGCTTAAAACTAATCCAAATTTCTGGTTATCCCAAAATGCATCTTTGCAGGCTTTAGGTTGATAGACACACTTTTTATTTACATTTAAAACAAAGAAAAATATGAGTCTCTTTATATCAGTTTAGAAAGATAACAATTACCAAAGTATGAATGACTTTGTGGAACTAATAAAATAGTACAATAGCCCTTTTGTTATGCAAACACTGTTGTGGTTATCATTTATTTGCTTTTGCTTCAAATCGTTGGAAATGTAACAGAAAACTCTAAAGTATGTATCAGTAAAAATAACTGAGTTCATTTCTTATGCCACAGTATGGAATTTGGAATACTGTCTGACTGTAGTTGATTTGGCAAATTGTTGCAATATAATCTCTTATTCAGTTTATTCTTAACTATTTTGAATAATTGATTTATTAAAAAGGTAGAAAGGTAATGACTTTCTCCATAAGTCTATACTTACATGGAATATAATAGATAATCTGGAAACAGAACCAAAAATGTATTAATTTCAAGAAAAGAGAAAGGGTATTAATGTAAAAAATATGGTGTTTTTATAAAACAATGCTGGAGAACATAAACATTCACAGACAGGAAACAAATAAAGTTAAAACCAACTCTTTAACTTCACATGTGATTTAAGTGAACCACTGGACTTGAGTGTAAAATACAAATGTATTTGAGGAAACAACCATGGAACAATGTGATATGCAGGCACTAGGTGAACTCCAAAAGATATCTCTTAATAAAACAAAAGGATCAATAGCTTAGACAGAAAAATTAAAATGCTTTATTATCTAAAATATCTTTTTAGGAAAGAAAAACTCAAGACTTATGGGAGTAATCATGTTTGAAAGGCACAATTCTAACAAATGTTTAAGATCCTCTATGCAAACATATACTTGCCTAATTAGAAAACAAACAAAAACATGAACATAAATTTTACTGAAAAAACACGGATTTCAAATAACTACCAGAAAAGTTGTTCAATTGCATTATCTCTTAGAATACTTTCAAAATAAAATAAGACCATGTACATATTAGAACATCTAAAATGTTTATTGGATAGTAATCTAAATCTGATAGATGACATAGAAAATGAGTCACTTATTACATTGTTGGTAGGAATGTATGGTGGTACCATGTTACATAAAATCCAAAATTATACTACTGGGCATTTATTACAGAGAAATTAAAGTCTACTTATGAAATTTTGAGAGATGTTTGTTTGTAATACCCCCAAACTAAAATAGTCCAGATGTCCTTCAGCTGGTAAACTGACAATATTGTCATATATTTGAAACATCAAACTTTGTTAAAAAAAAATGAGAGAAAAGTAAGATGCAATGCATGGAAGAATTGGGGTATTTTCTAGAGAACTAGTAAGTTAGAAGAGCCAATTCCACACAGAGCCAAACTGATCCATACCACTGATGAACTATAAATTGTTAGCAATGAAGAACAAGTCATTGTCACCAAGGATGGAGGAAGTTAGGGTGTACTGATGAAATGAACATATAAGGATGAAGATAAAGTAAGGAATCCCAGTTAGATGAAAATATTCTGGCCTTGATGGTTCAGTATCTTTATCATAGTTGTAATGCTGAATAATAGTCTCAAACACTGTGGCCACTAGGATAAAGCTTATTTTCTGTGACATGTTCTACAGTTTCATGTAAATCTTATTGTATGTAAAAATGAAAAGTGAGTGAGAGTAAAATGATGTAACATATCTACAAAGTGAATTAATCAAAATAGAATTTTGTAGGATGCCGTCCCGCAGCTCCTACTTGCGTGGGGTTCCACGAACCGAGGATTTGGAGACCTG